>NC_092747.1:4148589-4315426 GCF_047496795.1 Chiloscyllium punctatum
GGGCAGGTGACTGAGGTGTCAGTGGGCCAACGACCGTACTTCTATTTGTTTTAAAATAGACATGGAAAAGGATAGATTGAATCTAAAAGTTAAAGTTCTAGTTGGAGGAAGGCTAATTTTGACAGTATTAGGCAATAACTTTCAAAGCTGATTGGGGGCAGATGCTCGCAGGTAAAGGGACAGCTGGAAAATGGGAAACCTTCCAAAGTGAGATAATGAGAGTCCACAGACAGTATATTCCTGTCAGAGTGAATGGAAAGGCTTGTAGGTGTATGGAATGCTGGATGACTAGAGAAATTCTCTGAACCCGACAATATGTTTTCTTGAAACCTGTTTGAGGTTTGGTTACGAGAAAGAAAGAAGCATATGTCATAGACAGAAGGGACTGAGTGAATCCTTAGATGAGTTTAAAGGCATTAGGAGTATTCTTAAGAGGGAAATCAGGAGGGCAAAAAGGGGACATGAGATAACTTTGACAAATAGGGTTAAGAGTGTAGTGCTGGAGAAGCACAGCATTTAGGCAGCATCCGAGGAGCAGGAGAATCGACGTTTCAGGCCTAAGGTCTTCAGCAGGAATGAGGCTTGTGGGTTGCGGCTGAGAGATAAATGGGAGGGGAGTAGAGGGGAGTGGAGTGGAGGGGAGTGGAGTGGGGTGGGGAGGTAGCTGGGAAAGCAATAGGTGGATGAAGGTGAGGGAGAAGATGATAGGCGAGAGGGAGGCAGTGATGGATGGGTCCGGAGGAAGGTGCCAAGTTGGAGACTTCGAACTGGGATAATGGGTATTTCAATGCAAGGGGTCTAACAGGGAAGGCAGATGAACTCAGGACATGGTTAGGAACATGGGACTGGGATATCATAGCAATTAGAGAAACATGGCTCAGGGATGGGCAGGACTGGCAGCTTAATGTTCCAGGATACAAATGCTACAGGAAGGATAGAAAGGGAGGCAAGAGAGGAGGGGAAGTGGCATTTTTGATAAGGGATAGCATTACAGCTGTGCTGAGGGAGGATATTCCCAGAAATACATCCAGGGAAGTTATTTGGTAGAACTGAGAAATAAGAAAGTGATGATCACCTTACTGGGATTGTATTATAGACCCCTTAATAGTCAGAGGGAAATTGAGAAACAAACTTGTAAGGAGATCTCAGCTATCTGTAAGAATAATAGGGTGGTTATGGCAAGGGATTTTAACTTTCCAAACATAGACTGGGACTACCATAGTGTTAAAGGTTTAGATGGAGAGGAATTTGTTAAGTGCGTACAAGACAATTTTCTGATTCAGTATGTGGATGTACGTACTAGAGAAAGTGCAAAACTTGACCTACTCTTGGGGAAATAAGGCAGGGCAGGTGACTGAGGTATTAGTGGGGGAACACTTTGGGGCCAGCAACCATAATTTGATTTGATTTGATTTAAAATAATGATGGAAAAGGATACACCAGATCTAAAAGTTGAAGTTCTAAATTGGAGAAAGGCCAATTTTTACGATATTAGGCAAAAACTTTCGAAAGCTGATTGGCAAACATCTGCCCCCAATCAGGGACGGCTGTAAAATGGGAAGCCTTCAGAAATGAGATAATGAGAATCCAGAATAAGTATATTCCTGTAAGGGTGAAAGGAAAGGCTGGTAGGTATAGGGAATACTGGATGACGAAAGAAATTGAGGGTTTGGTTAAGAAAAAGAAGGAAGCATATGTAAGATATAGACAGGATAGATCGAGTGAATCCTTAGAAGAGTATAAAGGAAGTAGGTATATACTTAAGAGGGAAATCAGGAGGGGTAAAAAGGGGACATGAGATAGCTTTGGCAAATAGAATTAAAGGAGAATCCAAAGGGTTTTTACTAATACATTAAAAGGACAAAGGGTAACTAGGGCCCCTCAAAGATCAGCAAGGCTGCCTTTGTGCGGAGCTGCAGAAAATGGGGGAGATACTAAAAAAGTATTTTGCATCAGTATTTACTGTGGAAAAGGATATGGAAGATATTGACTGTAGGGAAATAGATGGTAACATCTTGCAAAATGTCCAGATTACAGAGGAGGAAGTGCTGGATGTCTTGAAACAGGTAAAGGTGGATAAATCCCCAGGACCTGATCAGGTGTACCTTAGAACTCTGTGGGAAGCTAGAGTAGTGATTGCTGGGCCTCTTGCTGAGATATTTGTATCATCGATAGTCACAGGTGAAGTGCCGGAAGACTGGAGGTTGGCAAACGTGATACCACTGTTTAAGAAGGGTGGTAAGGACAAGCCAGGGAACTATAGACCAGTGAGCCTGACGGTGGTGGTGGGAAAGTTGTTGAAGGGAATCCTGAGGGACAGTATGTACATGTATTTGGAAAGGCAAGGACTGATTAGGTACAGTCAACATGGCTTTGTGCGTGGGAACTCATGTCTCTCAAACTCGACTGAGTTTTTGGAAGAAGTCACAAAAGGGATTGATGAGGGCAGAGCGGTAGATGTGATCTATATGGACTTCAATAAGGCGTTCGACAAGGTTCCCCATGGGAGACTGAGTAGCAAGGTTAGATCTCACGGAATACAGGGAGAACTAGCCATTTGGATACAGAACTGGCTCAAAGGTAGAAGACAGAGGGTGGTGGAGGAAAGTTGTTTTTCAGACCGGAGGCCTGTGACCAGTGAAGTGCCACAAGGATCGGTGCTGGGTCCTCTACATTTTGTCATTTACATAAATGATTTGGATGCAAGCATAAGAGGTACAGTTAGTAAGTTTGCAGATGACACCAAAATTGGAGGTGTAGTGGACAGCGAAGAGGGTTACCTCAGATTACAACAGGATCTGGACCAGATGGGCCAATGGGCTGAGAAGTGACAGATGGAGTTTAATTCAGATAAATGAGAGGTGCCGCATTTTGGGAAAGCAAATCTTAGCAGGACTTATACACTAAATGGTAAGGTCCTAGGGTGTGTTGCTGAACAAAGAAACCTTGGGGTGCAGGTTCATAGCTCCTTGAAAGTAGAATCGCAGGTAGATAGGATAGTGAAGGCGGCGTTTGGTATGCTTTCCTTTATTGGTCAGAGTATTGAGTACAGGAATTGGGTGGTCATGTTGCGGCTGTACAGGACATTGGTTAGGCCACGGTTGGAATATTGCGTGCAGTTCTGGTCTCCTTCCTATTGAAAAGATGTTGTGAAACTTGAAAGGGTTCAGAAAAGATTTACAAGGATGTTGCCAGGGTTGGAGGATTTGAGCTATAGGGAGGGGCTGAACAGGCTGGGGCTGTTTTCCCTGGAGCGTCGGAGGCTGAGGGGTGTCCTTATAGAGGTTTATAAAATCATGAGGGGCATGGATAGGATAACTCGGCAAGATCTTTTCCCTGGGGTGGGGCAGTCCAGAAGTACTGGCAGAGGACAGGGCAAGAGGGGCAAGTTATAGAAGGAACCTAAGAAGTAACTTTTTCACGCAGAGGATTGTGTGTGTATGGAATGAGCTGCCAGAGGATGTAGTGGAGGCTGGTACAATTGCACCATTTAAAAGGTATTTGGATGGGTATATTAATAGGAAGGACTTAGAGGGATATGAGCAAAGTGTTGACAAATGGGACTAGATTAGGTTAGGATATCTGGTCGACGTGGACAAGTTAGACCAATGGGTCTGTTTCCATGCTGTACGTCTCTAGGACTCTAAATCCCTCTAATCCTCCTGCTCTTTTCCTTAAAACTATGATCCTGGCTATTGACCCTTGTACAATGGGGAAAATTCTCTATCTACGCCTCACAATTGTATAGACCTCAATTAGACCGTTCTCAGCGTTCTCTGCACTAATGAAAATACCCTCAGCCTATCTAGTCTCTCTTTCTAACTATATTGCTCCTGACCAGGCAAAATCCAAGTACTTCTCTGGTGCAGTTATCTTTATCCTTTAGTGTGGCGATCAGAAATGTGTATAGTTATGACCTAATTAACTTCTATACAACATCCATCAATCTCCTTGCTGTGTATGACAGAAATGTCAGTCAGAGAATATTTTAAAATCTTAGGCTCGGTTTAGGTGGAAATTGTAAGATCTTTTGAAATCACAAGGAACAAGTAGTTCTCAAAGAGTTGAAGTCAACATTTTCCCCTCAAACAATGCAATTTGTATTTACATAGTGTCTTTAATATATTAAAGGAACCCAAGATGCTTCACTGGAGGGGGTAGGTGGCACTTTCACGTGTCAGCAGGCTTTAGGACTTGAGTGCAAAGTCTAGGTTCACATTCCCCACTCATGGCATTATGGCAATCTCACTCGATGAGTAATCCAAAGGTACAGATCTGCAATGAACTTTCAAATCCCATCATATCATCTCGTGGAATTTAAATGCAATTTACAAATTTGGACTTAAGTGCTAGTCTCAATGATGGTTACATTGAAACCATCGATTTTTGTTAAAAACCCATCTAGTTTACTAATGCTGTTCATGAAAGGCAATCTACTGTTCTTACCTATTCTGGCTTATGTGTGACTTCAGACCTACAACTATGTGATTCACTCTTAAATCCTCTCTGGCTTGCTCAGGTCATTTTAGTCAGTTCAAGCAGCAATTAGAAACATGAAATAAACATTATAGAACACAGAACATTACTGCGCAGTACAGGCCCTTCAGTCCTTGATGTTGCTCCAGCCTGTGGAACCAATCTGAAGCCCATCTATCCTACACTATTCTATTTTCATCCATATGTTTATCCAATGACCATTTAAATGCCTGTAAAGTTGTCGCGTCTACTACTGTTGCAGGCAGTGAGTTCCACGTCCCTACTACTGAGTAGAGAAACTACCTCTGACATCTGTCCTGGATGTATCATTCCTCAATTTAAAGTTATGTCCCCTCATGCTAGCCATCACCATCCACCCTATCTAACCCTCTAATTATCTTGTATGTCTCAATTAAGTCACTTCTCAACCTTTCTCTAATGAAAACAGCCTTAAGTCCCTCAACCTTTCCTCATAAGGCCTTCCCTCCATACCAGGTAACATCCAAGTAAATCTCCTCTGAACTCTTTCCAAATGCTTCCACATCCTTCCTATAATGTTGTGACTAGAACTGTACACAATACCCCAAGTGCGGCGCACCAGAGTTTTGTACAAATGCAGCATGACTTTGTGGCTCCAAAACTCAATTCCTCTACCAATGAAAGCTAACATACCGTATGCCTTCTTAGCAACCCTATCAACCTCGGTGGCAACTTTCAGGGATCTATGCATATGGACACCAAGATCTCTCTGTTCATCTACACCAAGGATCTTGCCATCAGCCCAGGACTCTTTATTCCTGTTGTTCCTTCCAAAGTGAATCACCTAATACATTTCTATTTTCTTGCACCTTTCACTGTACAGAAAAGAAAGCACAAGACCAAACTTCAAAAGACCATCAGAACATCTGAAGGTTTTGAATGTTGCTGCAGAAATTGAAATCTTCCTTTCTAATGCCATTATTGATATTGACAGATGTTAGAATGAGATAATTACAATGAAACTAAAATGTTCTTTATGAAACAGTCTGGAACTAGTGGCCCTCGAAGGCTGTGGATGCTGCAGTCATTTGAAGTTTTCAGGGTAGAGTATGGAACTTGTTAAGCAAGGGTATCAAAGTTCAAGCAGCAAACTGGATTGAGACCTCGATGGAACAAAATGGTACCAGCATGGACTGGAGGGCTGAATGGGAATACTTGTAGCCCAAAAATTATGTGAAGCTTTTAAAGGTATTCTATTACAAACCGAAGAAAAGTTATGTACATAGGGCAGCACATGATGCTGATACAGAGATCTTGCTCACAACCCTTTTTCTCCCACAGGCAGTGAAGCAACAGAGAGGGGCTTGATCACCATCCACACAACTTATGCATGGAGAAGTGTGTTGACCAAATCATGTGCACCCACCTGTTCACTTTTTAATAATGCCATTGTTACAATAATTTCCATTTATATCCTTAATGTAAGAAATTGCACTAAAACATTTCACAGGAGATTTATCAAACAATATTAGATGACAATTTAGGACAGTGGCCCAAAAAGGCGAGCAAAGAGATCAGTTTTACTCATTACCTTAAAAGGAAAATTGTAGATGTTTAAGGAGAGAATGCCACAGCTTAGAGTCCAGACTGCAGAAAGTATGGCCAATGATGGAGTTATTAAAATCAGGGATTTGTACAAAAAGAAAAGGATGTTGTGGATTGGTGCATCCCAAGCAGCTCCATGATACAGGACTGTGCATCGTATAGGCTGTTTCCATGAATACATTCTAGGATAATAAATAGTTTTTGCTGAAGGACCATCAATTCAGGAAAAGATCAATTTTGGTGTACCAGTACCCTGTGCAAACAGTTGTCCATGACCAAATGTTACACTGTAGAACATTCAAGATCCAGGAACAACAGTCACAAAGATTAAATGGGTTTGAGGTTATATCTAAGGTTATTTAATGAGGGGCTGAAAACTGAAATTCCTCATTCAGAGTCAAGAAACATGTATTAATTTTGTGCATCTTGCAAATTTTTTTAGGTTCATGCTGGATAGAAGGAACATGAACAAGGACTTTCAGTCATGTTCAATTTGAACTATTACACAATGTAATTTTACAGTTTTTATTTACAAATAAAGTCCATTGTTAGGGGAAAAATAAAGTTTGAGACATGCAAGAGGCCAGAATTGGAGAAGCAGAGATCTTGAGAGGAAATCACAGCAATTAAAAAGGGCAAAGCCATGGACAGATTTAAAACACAAGATTTTTATTTAAATTGAGGCAGTAGCTGGCCAGAACACAACAAAGGTTAGATAGCACATGGATGAATAGGATTTGATGCACATTAGAAATGGAGACACAGATTTATAAAACCTTTCCTCCAACTACAAAAAGAGTTATGCAGCCCGGGAACAGACTTTTTGGTCCAACTCGTTCATGCTCACCATGTTCCCAATCTAAAGAAATCCCATTTGCCTGCATTTGGCCCATATTCCTCTAAACCTTTCCTATTCAAGTACCTGTCCAAATATCTTTTAAATATTGTAACTGTACCTGCATCTACCACTTCCTCTGGCAGCTCATTCCACAATGTTCCTCAGGTGTATTTTAAATCTTTCTCCACTCAGCTTAAAAATATGCCCTCTAGTTTTGAACTCCCCTACTTTGGGGAAAAGGCTTTTGCCATTCACCTATCTCTACCCCTCATGATTGTTAATCTCTGTAAGGGTCACCCTTCTATGTCCTATGCTCCAGTGAAAAATAACTCAAATCCTCCAGTCCCAATAACAGTCATAGCCCACAGAATCAGACCCTTCGATCTAACTAGCCCATGTCAACCATATTTCCAAACTAAACTCGTCCCACCTGCCTGAGCTTGTCCTTCATCCCTACAAACATTCCTTATTCATGTTCTTATCTAAATGTCTTTTAAACATTGTAACTGCACCCACATCCATCACTTCCTCTGGATGTTCATTCCACACACAAACCAACCAGTCTGTGTAAAAAAAAAAACTGCCCTCTATGCCTTCTTAAAATCATTCTCCTCTCACTTTAAAAATATCCATGGTCTTGAATTTCTCTAGGGTGGTTGAAAGACACCTGCCATTCACCTTATCTATACCCCTTATTACTTTATAAACCTCTACAAGGTCACTTCTCAACCACCTACACTCCAGTGGAAAAAGTCAAAGCCTATTCAGCCTCTTCTTATAACTCAAACCCTCCATTCCAGCAACACACTGGTAACTCTCTTCTGAACCCTCTCCAGCTTAATAATATCCTTCCCATCACAAGACCTCCAAAGGTGGCCTCACCTATGTCCTATACAACCACAACATGACATCCCAACTCTTGTATTCAAACGTCTGAGGAATCTGGCCAATACATCAACCAATACTCTAACTACTCCTCTTCACAATATTGTGATCAAAAGTTCAAGAGATTGCCTTGTCTTTGACACAACTTTTTGCTCGGGAGCTTAAAGTCATGTTTCCTTTTTGACAAATTACAAACTTTGAAAGCCTGAGCTAGTCCTTGCCTATCTCCCCTCACCTGCCCAGCTACAACTGCATCTGACTTGTAGTGGGCGTTGGGACCCTGTGTCCAACTCTATCCAGCTTCAAATAATTAAAATCAGAAATGCCAAGTTCAATGCAACAGTCTAAGGTACTGAAGTATTAAAATCTGATGCGGACATTGCTGAAGGGCTTATGCCTGAAATGTCGATTGTCCTGCTCCTTGAATGCTGCCTGACCTGCTGTACTTTTCCAGCACCACACTTTTCAACTCTGATCTCCAGCATTTGCACTTTCTCCTATTAAAATCTGATCTAAAACTAAACACAAGTCAGACAACATATTGAAAAATATTTACTTCAGTAAAACCAGACAAAAAAAGTGAGAAAGAGACAAAAATCCTTTCATAAATTCAAAAAAAAAATGCTCAGCAACAGATGAAGGAATACCAAGTTCATTAACTCCATAATTTCAGATATTTAAACTCTTCAACAGGACCAACTCTTGGATATAACTTTCTATCCACAATCTGGCAGAATGCCAGCAACACAGCACTGGCTACTCTCCAATATCTCAGCTTTATAAGTTGCCCACTCTCCACATTTCAATCCAAGTCTCCTCCTCCTGTTAGTGTTCGTTCAACTCTTCATACTAAACAAGCTCAAACACACTAAAATTCAACAATGCTCTCATTGTGCATTAATGCTGCTTAACTGTCTAAATTCAGAGTTGCTAGATGATATTGGCAGAATTCTAAGCTTTATGCTAAATTTATACTGTGTACATGAAGTTTGTTCAGCCAAGGAGGCCATTCATCTCAGAAGTGGAGGTAGATTGGCTGGCTAATAGGAAACAGTGGGTGACACGGTGGCACAGCAGTTAGCACTGCTGCCTCACAGCGCCGAAGACCCGGGTTCAATTCCCGCCTCGGGAGACTGACTGTGTGGAGTTTGCATATTCTCCCCGTGTCTGCGTGGGTTTCCTCCGGGTGCTCCGGTTTCCTCCCACAGTCCAAAGATGTGCAGGTCATGTGAATTGGCTATGCTAAATTGCCCATAGTGTGATGTGCATTAGTCAGAGGGAAATGGGTCTGGGTGGGTTACTCTTCGGAGGGTCGGTGTGGACTGGTTGGGCCAAAGGGCCTGATTCCACACTGTAGGGAATCTAATCTATATAAATGAATTGGATTAAGAAACAGCTAAATTAATTGCTGACAAAGATAGTTAGTAAAGTATATTGTGAAGAGGACATAAATAGACGGAGATACAGATAGGTCAAGCAATTGGGAATTATTGGAAATTGGCATGTAATATGGGAAAATGTGAAATTGGCCATTTAGACAGGAAAAATAAAAAAGCAGCACATTAGTTAAATGATGAGAGATTGTAGTGTTCTGAGCTGCAGAGGAATCTGGGTGCCTGAATGCACGAATCACAAAAGGTTAGTATGCAGGTAAAGCAAGTAGTTAGGAAAGCTAATAGAATATTATCATTTAACATGAGATAAATTGAATACAATGGATTACCATGTACAATATTAGCCACTTTACTTAAGGAAGGATGCACTGGAACCAAATCAGAGAAGACTTAGAAACATAGTAATTAGGAGCAGGACTAGACCATTAGTGATTTGTACTTGTTCTGCTATTCTTACGATCATCCAACTCAATAGCCAGTTCTTGCTTTTCTCCCATATCTTTTGATCCTTTAGCCCCACGTGCTATATTCAACTCCTTGCTATCATATTTTGCACTCATCTGCTTTCTGTGCTCATGAATTCCACAGGCTGACCAGTCTCTGAGTGAAGAAGTTTCATGTCATCTCAGTCCTAAATAGTGTACCTGGATCCTTCGACTGTGACTTCCCCCCCCCCTCAAAAAAAAAGCCTTCTGAAAGTCCAAATAAATCATATCTGTTAACTCCCTGGCATCAACTCTACTAGTTTCAATTTTTAAGATTTCCCGTAAATTTGTCAAGCATGATTCCTCTTTCGTAAATCCATGCTGACTGTGTCCAATCCTGCCACTGATTTCCAAGTGCTCAGCTATGAAATCTTTTATAATGACTCAAGCATTTTCCACACCATCAATATCAGGCTGACTGGTCTATAATTCCAAGTTTTTTCTTTGCTGCCCTTCTTAAACAAACAGAGTTATATGAGCTACACTCTAATCTGTAGAAACTGTTCCAGAATCTATATAATCTTGGAAGATGACCAATGCATCCATTATCCTATAGCTAATTCCTTAAGTACTCTGGGATGTATTTATCTGCCCTCAATTTTCCAAACATCATTTCGCTAGCAACACTGATTTCCTTCAGCTCCTTTCTCTCACTAAAGCCTGTTTTCCCTAATATTTCTGATATGTTATTTGTGAGTTCTCCTTTGTGAGCACAGAAGCAAAGTACGTATTTCGTTGGTCAACCAAAACATTGTCTGTTGGATTTCTTTACTGATCATTTGAAATCTTGTCCCTCTGGTTGCCAACCTTCCTGCCAATGGAAAAATCTTTTTTCTTATTTACACTCTCAAAAACCCTATCAAATTCTGAACACCTTTGTTAAATCTCCCCCTTTAACTTCTCTGCTCCAGGATAGCGAGTCCATCATGGAGTCATACTTGAACAATTCAATATTTTTAAAAATAAAATAACTGAATTATCCTACCATAAAAAATTCTTTGATTCATACTTACAAATATTGTTTTTGTACCAAGAAGCTTTACTAATGCAAACAGCAAATACAATTTACATTTACATTAACTAGCTTAATTCTATGTACTCCCTGTAACTTTTCATTATAAATTCAATAGAAACTGCTTGTTTTATCTTAAGACACCGCAATTCCTTCTTACCTGCAAAAACACAGATTTTACTGGCTGAAGAGAGTAATAACAGGATGACATATTTTCATTAGGAATTACCATTATAAGCATAGATATCAGAACTTATAGTGTAATTTATAAAATCAGAGTTAGCAACATATGACCCACCAAGCTGTTCCGCCAATCAATACAATCATAGCTGATCTTGGGCTGCAAATCCACTTTCCCATCTTGTCACCATTTAACAGCAGAGCATATTTTATTTTTACTTTTCTTTCCATGACTTTAAAGTAAGCCTTTGGTCAAGATTTTCCTCAATCCCATGCTATACCCAAGAACTCCATGTGATCTCAGCTTCCAAAAGCAGATGGTTTACTAAATTTAAGAACCTGATAGATAATCTCGAATAAAGGAATATGCAGCAGGTTGAAAAGCAATCCTTCTTTCGATCTTGCCTGTGCCTGATTATAACTCAATTCCCATCAGACCCTATAATGACCATGAAGGTATAAAGCATTCACTGTTTGCAAGAGATTGACATTGAAAAACACAGATTAGTCAAGATTACAGTATTTGGTTACAATATGATGTTCTTTTTTATTTTAATTCTCTGAAACATTCTGCTTCAGTTCTGCCTGTATGTTACAATTTGTAATTTTTCCTGTTACCATGTACAAGGTCCCTGGCTACAGTAGATTAGTGGTTATGTGACCAGATGAGTAATTCAAAAGCTAAATGAATGGCCTGGAGGTGCAAATCCAATGCCAGATGTGGAACTTGAATAAATTTATTTTTTTAATATGTCTGTGGGCACATGTATCACTGGCAAGACCAGCATTTATTTCTCATCATCAATTGCTCTGCCATTTAATAAGATCGAGGCTGATCTGATTATGGAAATTCCACATTCCTATCTACCACCAATACCATTAACTCACCTGCCGAAAAAGCGTCACTTCTAGATTAAAAATATTTAATGACCCTGCTCCACCAGCTTCTGAGGTTGAGTTCCAAAGTCACACATCCCTCAGAGAAAAATGAAATCTAATTTTACTCAGTGTATTCAGGACAGTTTCCTAAAACAATATGTTGTGGATCCAACCAGAGATCAGGCAATTTTAGATCTGTGATGCAAAATATGGTAGGATTAATAAATGATGTCTGAGTAAAAGATCCCTTAGAAAACAATGAAATGGTAGAACTGAGCAATCAGTTTCAGAAATAATTGTGCTCAACTTAAATAAGAGTCAGTATGAAAGGGGTGAGGGTAGGGGTGGCTGGAGTGGACTGGGGAAGGAATTTAGCGGTAAAGATGATCAACGAACAAAGGCAGACATTTAACAAAACAGTTCATGGCTCCAGCAAAAATGTATTCCAAAAAGAATGGATTCTAGGAAGGGAATAAAAGCCAACCATGATTAACCAGTGAAGCTAAGTATAGCATCAAATTTGAAATAGAAAACCTTTAATGTGGCAAAGAATAGCGGTAAGTAAGAAGATTAGGAAAGTTTTAAAAACAAAAAAAAAGTCGCCCAAATAAAGGAGAAAATAAACTTTGAGTATAAACTTGCAAATAATATCAAGATAGACAGCAAGAGCTTATTTCAATACATAAAAAAGAAGAGAGAAGCCGAGGTGAACATAGGCCCCTTAGAGAATGAACTTGGGAAATATGGAACCAGGAAACGGCAAAGGAGCTGTCTTCACCCGAGAAAACACTAATAATATTCCAACATTACTAAAAATTCAAGGGTAAAAAAGATGGAATAAATACAATAACTATCACTAGAGAAAGATTACAAGGAAAATTGATGAGCCTAAAAATAGTAGTAAGTCCCCTGGACGTGATAGGATGCAGCTATGATATTAAAAGATACAGCAATAGTGGATGCACTGCCAGTAATCTTCAAGGAATCCTAAGATTCTGGAAAATTCCCAGAGGATTAGAAGTATCATTGTAACATATTATTTAAAAAAAGGATGGAGTCAAAAACCAGAAAGCTATAGGCTAGTTAGCTTAACAGTTGCTTTAGAAAAATTTTCCAAAGGATGTGATAGCACAGCATTTAGAAACACACAAGATGATCAGAGTCAGAATGGTTTCACATGGGGAAATCAGAGCGTCGTAAAGATGTACAGCACAGATACAGATCCTTACAAATTAATTGGAATTCTTCAAATAAGTAACAAGTAAGCAAGAGACAATGGTTGCAATATATTTGGATTGCCAGAAGGCATTTGATAAGTTTTCCCACATTAGACTACTTAAGATAAGAGCCCATGGTGTTGGAGATAGTATATTTGTATGGATAGAAGATAGGCTAACTAGTGAAAGACTGAAAGTTAGGATAAGGGGACATTTTCAAGATGACAACCTACAACTAGCAGAGTGTCACAGGAATCAGTGTTGGGGCCACATTTACTATATATATATATATAATATATATATATTAGTGGCTGAGACAAGGGAAGTGAATTGCAATAGCCAAGTTTGCAGATGACACAAAAAATAGATGGAAACGCACTTGCTGAGCATTACAAAAAGATTCTGCAAAGAGATATAGACAAGTTATGCAAGTGGACCAAAACTTGACAAATGGAATACATTTCAGGAAAATATGGGGTTTTGCACTATGGCAGGAAGAATACAAGAGTTGTGTATTATTTAAATGGAGAAAGACTGCAGAATGGAACAATCTAGAAATCTCATGCATATATCTCAGAAAGCTAGCATTCCAATTCAGCAGGTAGTAGGAAAGGCAAATAGAATATTACCTTTTATTTCAAAAGGATGAAGTATAACCTAGAACTATACAAGGCAATAGTTAAATCACACCTGGGATTCGGTGAACAGTTTAGGTCCCTTAACCTAAAGATGCAACGGCATTGTAGGCAGTTCAGAGAAGGTTCACTACATTGATCGTAGGTACAGAGGAACGGTCTGTCATCTGAGGAAAGGTTGAGCCTGTACTCATTCAAGTTTAGAAGAATGAGAGGTAACCTAATTGAAAGACACAAGATCAGAGAATTTGGCAAGATAGATGTGGACAGGTTGCTACCTACTGTGTGTGTGTGTGTCTAGGACCAGAAGGTATAATCTCCCAAGTGAGGGGTTGCCCAGTTCGGACAGAGATGAGGAGGAATTTCTTCACTCAGAAGGGTAATGGATCTATGGCACTCTTTACTGCAGAGGGCAAAAAAGGCTGGGTAGATAAGTATATTCAGACAGATTTTTAATCGGTATGGGAATCAAGGATTGTGGGGTAAAAATCAGGATTATCAAATCAGCAATAATCGAATTGAGCACTGAAGCAAACTAATAGGCCAAATGGTCTGCTTCAAGTTCTTATTTGTTACACTGAAAGTGCCCCCAATTCTAGACTCATGCTACTAGAGGAAACATCCTTCCCACATCCACTTTGTCAAGACAAAGTATGATCTTATACATTTCAATCAAGCGTTACCTCACTTTTATAATTCCAATGGAAGCAATCCCAGCCTGTTCACCCATTTTTAAAAGGCAACCTATTCATTCCAACTATCAATCTTGAAAATCTCCACTAAATCACCTTCAATGCATTTACATCCTTCCTTGAATAAGGATTCCAAAACTGTACACTGTACTAAAGATGTGATGTCACCAAGGCCCAGTGTAACTGAAGTACAAAATTCTTAGTTTTACAATCTTGTGATCAAAAATGGTATTTCATTAATCTTCCTGAATACATCCACATATTAACTTTTAGTAACTAGTGCACTAGAACAACAAAATTCCTCTGTATCTAAGAATTTTGCAGCAGTCTCTCCATTTAGGTAATTCTCTTTTTTTGTATGCTTTCAGCCAAAGTGAACAATTTCACATTTTCCTACATTGTACACCATCTGCCTGATTTTTGCCAATTCACTCAACTTAGCTGCACTTATCTGCAACTTACGTATCCTTCACAACAGATTTTTCCTACCTAACTTGGTGTTGTAAACTAATGACGTACATGTTCAAAGGTAATTTTAAAAAAGTGCAGGACCTGCTCAGCAAATCAGGTACCACCTGTGGAGAGAAAAATAGAATTAATATTTGAGCACAATGGCCTTTCAGCAGAACATCCAGTTGTACATCTGACTTGCTAAGTATATGGAGTATTTGTAGTATTTTGTTTTTGTACAGTATTTGGCAGACTGGGATTTCATGGCATACAAAGGCCTGAACTGTGGACAATGCACAAACAAAAAGCAAGGATCCCAAGGACGAAATTCAGTGAAGAGGCGCATGAAGATCATCTGCATGGCCCAGGTTTATGAAGCCAGACAATTCAGTTCACTCCTGAAATTCATTCACACATCAATTTTCATCAAATTCTCTCATAAATCTTTTTTTGATAAATGAAGGTCACTGGCAAGATCAGCACTTACTGCCACTATCAGCCTTCATGGTGGTGGTGAGCCACCTTCAACTCCCTATGGTTCTCTCAGCAACTGAAAACTCTCGATATAACGTATCATCTCAGCTTTATCCAATGCTTCTTTCCTTACTATTCCTGGGGAGAATCAAAAGACACATTTCCAATCTTCAACTTTGTCACTACCTTAAAGATCATAAATAGATTCTGGTACTTCCCAACTCCAATATAATCAAATTCAAATCCCATTGACTCATTTTGTCATAGCAATGGATTGTGATGCTAGGTATCTTGAACTCTTAATTCTTTAAAAAAAAAGTCATACATCCAAAACATGACAATGGATGCAAATTTGGTGGCAGTCTGGCAAAGTCTTTTGTAATCACATACCATGTACTGCATCAAGAAGCTTCAGCTCGAGATAACAAAGGGCTGACTACCATTTCAGCATTGACATCTTCTGTGATGTATGTCCAAACTACTAACTGTGACCTTGATTTGTACGTTAGTTGATGAGATGTAGTTGGATTAGTGTTTTATGAAGGTTACACTTTGAAGACAGCTCTTTGTGATTTTATAATTTACATAAATCTCTCAGTTTATAAGTTACAGCAAGTCTCTGTTCTTCAATTATTGGATTGAGAGAGACATGGTTGTTTGGTACTAACCTTCAAACATTTCTGTAGCCATCACGATTACTTTTTAAACAGTTTTTGAGATCTAGCCTTAGAGTGAATGGGTTCATATGTATGATGGATTTTTTGTTTATTTTGCTTTGTGACCCTATCAAGAAATTAATGGGGCCTCAGGAATTGTCAGAAACTTCTGGAACATGATTTCTTTTAAAATTTGTGGGGAACATTTCTTTGAAAGGGAGACTTTTTGGTTTCAACTTTACTTTGAGTTTTCGAGCAGTCCTGTGTAGATCAGTGTTAAAACATAAAATATAGAAAGGTACAGCACAGAACAGGCCCTTTGGCCCACGATGTTGTGCCAAGGATTATTCCTAATCTAAAATAAAATAACCTAACTTACACACCCCTCAATTCACTGCTGTCCACATTCATGTCCAGCAGTCGCTTAAATGTCCCTAATGATTCTACTTCCAACACCACCGCTGGCAATGCATTCACAACTCTCTGCACAAAGAGCCTACCTCTGACGTCTCCTCTATACCTTCCTCCTAACACCTTAAAACTATGACCCCTCGTGCCAGTCAATCCTGCCCTGGGGAAAAATCTCTGGCTATTGACTCTATCCACGCCTCTCATTTCCTTGTACACCTCGATCAGGTCACCTCTCTTCTTCCTTCTCTCCAGAGAAAAGTCTGAGCTTTGTCAACCTTTCTTCGTAAGACAAGCCCTCCAGTCCAGGCATCATTCTGGTAAACCTTCTTTGCGCCCTCTCCAAAGCCTCCGTATCTCTCCTATAATAGGGCGATCAGGACTGGACACAATATTCCAAGTGTGGTCTCACCAAGGACTTGTAGAGCTGCAGCAAAACCTTGCGGCTCTTAAACTCGACCCCCCCCCTGTTCATGAAAGCCAAAACACCATATGCTTTCTTAACCCTATCCACTTGTGTGGCAACTTTGAGCGATCTATGCACTTGAACACCAAGATCCCTTTGTTCCTCCACATTACCAAGAATCCTGTCTTTAATCCTATATTCAGCATTCAAGTTTGACCTTCCAAGTTGCATTACTTCACATTTATCCAGGTTGAACTCCATCTGCCATTTCTCAGCCCAGCTCTGCATCCTGTCTATGTCACACTGCAGCCTGCAATAACCCTCAATACTATCAACGGCAACTCCAACCTGTGTGTTATTGGCAAATTTACTAACCCACCCCTCAACTTCCTCATCCAAGTTATTTATAAAAACGGCAGAGTGCAGAGGCCCAAGAACAGAGCCCTGCGGGTTACCATTCACCACTGACGTCCAGGCAGAATACTTTCAGAATTCTGTCAGCCAGCCAATTCTGAATTCAGTTAGCCAAATCCCCCTGTATCCCATACCTCCTGACTTTATGAATGAGCCTACCATGGGGAACCTTATTAAATGCCTTGCTGAAGTCAATATACACCACATCCACCACTCGACCAATCACCTCCTCAAATAACTCAATAGGATTTGTGAGGCGTGACCTGCCCCATGCTGATTGCCTTTAATCACGCTATGCTTTTCCAAAAAGTCATAAAATCTATCCCTCAGAATTCTTTCCAGAACCTTTCCAGACCACAGATGTAAGACTGATGGGTCTGTAATTGCCAGGGATTTCCCTATTACCCTTCTTGAAAAGAGGAACAACATTCGCCTCTCTCCAATCCTCTGGTACGACTCCCGTGGAGAGTGAGGAAGCAAAGATCTTCGCCAACGGCTTAGCAACCTCCTTTCTCGCTTCCCGGAGCAACCTAGGATAAATCTGGTCTGGCCCTGGGGACTTATCAATTTTAATGTTTGCCAAAATTTCCAGCACATCAACTTCATCAATCTTGATGTGTTCAAGCCTGTTTCCCAACTCCCCAGAGTTCTCATTCACAACAAGGTCCCTCTCTTTAGTGAAACCGAAGCAAAATACTCATTTAGGGCTTCCTCTATTTGCTCAGACTCCACACACAAGTTCCCTACGCTATCCCTGACCGGCCCTATCCTCTCCCTGATCATTCTCTTATTCCTCACATATGAGTAAAATGCCTTTAGGTTCTCCCTAATCCTTCCTGCCAAGCCTTTTTTGTGCCCCCTCCTGGCTCTCCTCAGTCCGCTTTTGAACTCCTTTCTCGTAAGCCTGTAATCCTGTAAAGCTGTGCTAGATCCTTGCTTCCTCCACCTTATGTAAGCTGCCTCTTCCTTTTGACAAGAAGCTCCTCTGTTCTTGTTATCCAAGGCTCCTTAATATTAGCCCTTCTTACCTGTCTCAGAGGAACACATTTATGCATCACTTGCATCAACTGCTCCTGAAACAGTCTCCACATATCTGTTGTGCCCTTTCTGTGGAACAATTGCTCCCAACTCCTGTCTGATAGCGTCATAATTTCCTTTTCCCCAATTAAATATCTTCCCTTGGTAATTGCTCCTTTCCCCCTCCATGGCTATGGTAAATGAGAGGCAGTTGTGGTCACTGACCTAAGAAGGGAAAGATACATAGTGAACTAGGTTACCTTAGAATTGAAGGGTTAATGTTAGTCACAGATTAACATTAGAGGTTACTGAAGGCTCAATATGCTTAAGATCAAGTGTATAATAGCTGCAGAAAAAAAAATCTGTTCGCTGTTCTAACAGTTGAAGTCACAAGTGACTTAAATCCATTAAAGTGTCAGACACAGGGACTCTGGTGTGAATATTGTACAAGGATGTTTTCGGGTACTGTACAAGGGATATGTTTCAGGTTCTACACAAAAGCTGTTTTGTCTTTTCAGATTTGAAGGAAGGTTTTGGTATTATACTTTTACTGAGTGTTTAAAGTATTTGAATTTGTATTATAACTAAATGGTATGGTCATTCTATTTTATCTTCATTTCTTTTGTTAAACTTTGGTTTCATTGTAGAAGCAAAATCCACAGCATTGTGTGCTTACGTTCTGGTCAGAGACATTTTACTAAAATCGTAATTTTCATTAATTTTGATCCATCAAGCCAGATTTGTGTCTGGGATCTGACTTGTCCAACAATAGCACCTGCCATGATCTGAACATATTGCACACCTTGCACTGCAGGTAAAAAGAAAATGTCATTCTAGTGCTAGAAACCCAGCCAGTCAGATAAGTCGCCACTGTAAAAGGAAACAGGCCAAATTGTAGAGCCAAAAATGCTGAAATCTACTGTTTCACTACCAATGTCAGAATTACCTTTTTTTTTAAAAAAAAAACTCTTTCTTGGGACACAAGATCCAATCCCTAGCTGCCATTGAAAATGTAGTGGTGAGCTGCCTTCTTAAACCACTGCAGTCCATTTAGCATAAGTATCCAACAACGCTGTTCGGGAGAGAACTCCAGGATACTCACCCAGCATTACTGAAGGATATATTTCCAACTCAGGATGGTGAATGGCTTGGAAGGGAACTTGCAAGTGGTTAGATTCCCTTGTTGTTACCTGGCACTTCTGTTGCACGAATGTTCCTGCTACAAGTAAAGATCCCACTTCTGACCCGCCAATGGGGGAGGCATTAATGAAGCAAATGAAGATGGTTGAACCAAGGACACTACCATGAGGAACTCCTGTGCTGATTTCCTGGGTTGGGATTACTGTCCTCCAACAACCACAATCATCATCTTATTTGTTCAGTGTGACTCCAACAAATGGAGTTTTTTTTTTGTCCATCCCCATTATCTCGGAAATAGAGCACCATAATGGCAACCTTGAAAGAGACTCTCACCTCACCTCCGGAATTCAAATCTTTTGTCATATTTGAACCAAAGCTACAATGAGATCAGTAGCGGAGTGGCCTTTGGAACTCAAATTTGGCATTAGTGAGCAGATGATAAGTAATCAAGCTGCTTATGACACTGTTAACGACACTTTCCATCACTTTACTGATGCTTGGGAGGAGATGGTTTGAGATTTTTCAGAATCGGACATACTTGGGCAATTTACACATTTTGGGTGAATGCTAGATTTGTAACCATATTGAAACAGCTTGGCTAGTTTTGCAGCACACATCTTCAGAACTGATGGCTGTATGACCTCTTTATTGCCATAACATTGTCTAGACTATAACCTTTACAGTATACACTGCCTTCAGCCACTTGATATCATGTGATGCTGTGGAATTGGCTGCCATGACTTTGAGGACCTCAGAAGGAGGCAATGATGGATGATCCACTTGACACTTCTATTGCAACATCTTCAGGCTTATGTTTTGTACTGATATGTTGGGGTCTCCCATCAGCAAGGATAGAGATATTCATGGAACCTGCTCCTCCATTGAGTTATTTAATTGTCCATCACCATGCACAACTGAATTTGGCAGAACTGTAGAGCTTAGATCTGAACCATTGATTGTGAAATTGTTTAATCCTGTCTATCCACTTGCTACTTATGCTGTTTGGTACAAAGTAGTCCTGTGTTGTTACTTCAAGTTGGCATCTCATTTAGGTATGCCTGGTACTGCTCCTGGCATGCCCTCCTGCACTCTTCATCAAATCTAAATAGCTGCAGCAAATCCACTGTATGTTTTTCATGAAACCGCATGAGACTTACTCATATCCATTTCCCATTGTTATCTTTTTCCTGAATTCACATTTGCAATGTGTACTTGTATCATATTTTTAGTATCTTTCCTCATGTTTAGTAGGTAATATTTAGTTCCTTTCAAATATTTGGATTGGGAAAAGGAATCCATGAGGGAAGGCACCCTTTCTAAATTGACCTTGTTGTAACCAATGCAGAGAGGTCAAATTAAGAAGGGGAGAGAGTTCATCCCTCCTCACCCAGAAGCATTACCATTTGGGGATATCCCACTTGGAATCAATTAGTTGGGGCCTGTCACTCAGGACCGTAACATCAAATCAGTGAGCATGCAAATGAAGCACTGGTGGCAATGCCCACTTTCTATTTGTGTTTAGGTTTCCTTGGGCTGGTGACATTTTTCCCGTTCTATTTCTCAGGGGTGGTTAATGAGATCCAAGAAGATTTTGTAAGGTGTGTTCAGGAGGGTTTCCTAACTCAGTACGTTGACAGGCCGACGAGGGGAGAGGCCATTCTAGACTTGGTGCTCGGAAACGGGCCAGGGCAGGTATCAGATCTTGTGGTGGAGAGCATCCTGGTGATAGGGAGCACAACTGCCTCACATTCTACATAGCTATGGTGAAGGAGAGGATTAGGCAAAATGGGAGGATATTTAATTGGAGAAGAGGAAACTATGATGCGATTAGACATTAGTTAAGAAGCATGAATTGGGAGCAATTGTTCCATGGTAAAGGCACTATAGACATGTGGAGACTGTTTAAGGAAGTTGTTGCAAGTGATGAATAAATATGTCCCTCTGAGACAGGCAAGTGGTGGTAATATAAAGGAACCTTGGATGACGAGAGCGGTGGAGCTTCTCGTCAAAAGGAAAAAGGTAGCTTACATAAGGTGGAGGAAGCTAGGGTCAAGCTCAGCTCTAGAGGATTACAGGCAGGCGAGGAAGGAGCTCAAAAATGGTCTGAGGAGAGCCAGGAGGGAGCACGAGAAAGGCTTGGCAGAACAGATTAGGGAGAACACAAAGGCATTTTACACTTATGTGAGGAATAAGAGAATGGTCAAAGAAAGAGTAGGGCCGATCAGGGATAACATAGGGAATTTGTGTGTGGAGTCTGAGAAGGTAGGGGAAGCCCTAAATTAGTTTTTTGCTTCTGTCTTTACGAAAGAAACGAACTTTGTAGTGAATGAAACCTTTGAAGAGCAGGTGTGCATGCTGGAATGGATAGAAATAGAGGAAGCTGATGTGCTGAAAATTTTGTCAAACATTAAGATTGACAAGTCACCAGGCCCAGACCAGATTTGTCCTCGGCTGCTTTGGGAAATGAGAAATACAATTGCTTCGCCACTTGCGAAGATCTTTGCATCCTCGCTCTCCACTGGAGACGTCTTGAGGACTGGAGAGAGGCAAATGTAATTCCTCTCTTCAAGAAAGGAAATAGGGAAATCCCCGGCAATTACAGACCAGTAAGTCTCACGGCTGTCGTCTGCAAGGTGTTAGAAAGGATTCTGAGGGATAGGATTTATGACCATCTGGAAGACCACGGCTTGATTAAATGCAGTCAACACGGCTTTGTGAGGGGCAGGTCATGCCTCACAAATCTTATCGAGTTCTTTGAGGATGTGACTAAAAAAGTTGATGAGGGTCGAGCTGTGGATGTGGTGTATATGGACTTCAGCAAGGAATTTGATATGGTTCCCCATGGTAGGCTCATTCAGAAGGTCAGGAGCAATGGAATACAGGGAAACTTAGCTGTCTGGATACAGAATTGGCTGGCCAACAGAAGACAGCGAGTGGTAGAAGGAGGAAAATATTCTGCCTGGAAGTCAGTGGTGAGTGGTGTTCCACAGGGCTCTGTCCTTGGGCCTCTACTGGTTGTAATTTTTATTAATGACTTGGATGGAGGGATTGAAGGATGGGTCAGCAAGTTTGCAGATGATACAAAGGTTGGAGGTGTCGTTGACAGTATAGAGGGCTGTTGTAGGCTGCAGCGGGACATTGACAGGATGCAGAGATGGGCTGAGAGGTGGCAGATGGAGTTCAACCTGGATAAATGCAAGATGATGCATTTTGGAAGATCAAATTTGAAAGCTGAGTTCAGGATTAAGGATAGGACTCTTGGCAGTGTGGAGGAACAGAGGGATCGGTGTGCAGGTACATAGATCCCTTAAAATGGCCACCCAAGTGGACAGGGTTGTTAAGAAAGCATATGGTGTTTTGGCTTTCGTTAACAGGGGGATTGAGTTTGAGAGTCATGAGATCTTGTTGCAGCTCTATAAAACTTTGGTTAGACTGCACTTGGAATACTGCATCTAGTTCTGGTCGCCCTATTATAGGAAAGATGTGGATGCTTTGGAGAGGGTTCAGAGGAGGTTTACCAGGATGCTACCTGAACTGGTGGGCTTATCTTATGAAGACAGGTTGACTGAGCTCGGACTTTTTTCATTGGAGAAAAGGAGGAGGAGAGGGGACCTAATTGAGGTATACAAGATAATGAGAGGCATAGATAGAGTCAATAGCCAGAGACTATTTCCCAGGGCAGAAATGACTAATAAGAGGGGTCATAGTTTTAAGCTGGTTGGAGGAAAGTATAGAGGGGCTGTCAGAGGCAGGTTCTTTACACAGAGAGTTGTGAGAGCATGGAATGCGTTGCCAGCAGCAGTTGTGGAAGCAAGGTCATTGGGGACATTTAAAAGACTACTGGACATGCATATGGTCACAGAAATTTGAGGGTGCATACATGAGGATCAGTGGTTGGCACAACATCGTGGGCTGAAGGGCCTGTTGTTTGTTCTAAGTCAATGTGTTTATTGATAGAGCCATGGTTGAAATACCATGTTTCTAGGAATTCTCATGCATGTCTCTGTTTGGCTTGTCCTAGGATGGAGGTGTCGTCCCAGTCAAAGTGGTGTCCTTCCTTATATGTATGTAAGGATACTAGCGAGAGTGGGTCATGTCTTTTTGTGGCTAGTTGATGTTCATGTATCCTGGTGGCTAGCGATTTGCCTGTTTGTCCAATGTAGTGTTTGTTACAGTTCTTGCAAGGTATTTTGTAAATGACAAAAGCTTTGCTTGTTGTCTGTATTGGGTCGTTCAAGTTTATTAGCTCCTCTTTTAGTGTGTTGGTGGTTTTGTGGGCTACCATGATGCCAAGAGGTTTGGCAGTCATTTCAGAGATGTCTTTGATGTGGGGGCGGGGGAAGAAGTGGCTAGGGTTCCTGGAAGTGTTTTGTCTGCTTGTTGGGGTTTGTTGCTGTTATTTTTGAATACATTGTATAGGCGATTTTCCTCTACTCTGCATAGTTCCTCTGTATTGCAGTGTGTGGTGGCTTGTTGAAATAATGTTTAATGCAGCTTAATTTTTAGGTGTTGGGATGATGGCTTCTGTAGTTGAGTATTTGGTTTGTTTGTGTTATTTTCCTGTAGAAGCTGGTTTGAGGTTCTCCATTGGCTGTTTGCTCTACTGTGACATCTAGGAATGGCAGTTAGTTGTTGTTTTTCCTCCACTTTAGTTGAATGTTATGACAGTAAAGGGTACTATATCCACACCACAGGAAATGATGTCACCACAGAAAATGACATCACTAACACAAGGAAACCTAAACACAAATAGAAAGCAGACCATACCACCAGTGCTTCCTCCGGAGGCTCCCTGATGATGTTACATAGTATGGTGACGAAACATCTGAAAACTAATATTCCACCTCAGCGAGCAAACCTACATACAGAACCTCAACCTGAGCTACAAATCAGAGTTATAAGAAAATCTACCATCCTTATCCAGTCTGGGAGATATGTGACCCCAGACACAGCAATGTGGATAGCTGAAATGGGCAAAACTAGCCACTTAGTTCAATAATAATTAGGGACGGGCAACAAATAATGACCTTGCCATTATCCTCACATTAAGAAAATGTAAAGAAGCTTTCAGAGAAATGGCAACCTCATAGTCACCCCTGGAGCGTTGGGAGGCCGAGGTTTATAAAATCAGGAGGAGCATGGATAGGGTAAACGGATAAGGTCTTTCCCCTTGGGTGGGGGAGTCCAGAATTCAAGACATAGGTTTAAGGTGAGAGGGGAAAAGATTTAAAAGGGACAGAAGGGGCAACTTTTTCATGCAAAAGATCTGCGTGTATGGAATGAGTTGCGAGAGGAAATGGTGGAGGCTGGTACAATTGCAACATTTAAAAGACATCTGGATGGGTATATGAATAGGAAGGGTTGAGGGGGATATGGACTAAGTACTGGCAAATGGGACTAGATTAATTTAGGATATCTGGTCAGCATAGACAAGTAGACTGAAAAGGTCAGTTTCCACACTGTACATCTCCATGATCCTATGTCAGTTGCCAAGAAACTCAAATGCCCAGGATAACTTTTGGGGAAATTGAATCAAATCCCACCACAGCAGTTACCAGAAATGTAAATTCAAATGAGAAAATCATCTCTTTGATATAGATGCTGAAGCAAGCACAGTCTGGAATTAAGGAGAAGCGATAGCCTATTGGCATTTTCGCTAGACTATTGAGAGCTGGGTAATGTTCTGGGGACCTGTCAAGGCAGATGATGGAATCTGGAATTAACCATTGTCAAACGTCAGTCAGAAAGAAAAACATCTGGTTCAGTAATATTTTTCAGGGAACGAAGTCTGTCAGCCTTACCTGTTCTGGGCTACATGGCTTTAACTGACGTCTGACCAATAAACTCTGGCCTGGCCGGTGACGCGCACATCCCTCCAATAACAAAACAAAGCTAGTTATTGAAATTAGATTCTATATAGCATGGAAACAAGACCACACCGACCCATTCCCCATACCTTATATCTTTCCGAATGTACCCAACACTATGGGTAATTTCGCATGGCCAAATCACCTAACTTGCACATTTTTGGACTGTGGGAGGAGACACGGGGAGAATGTCGCCCTCGGTAGAAATCGAACCCAGTCCCTGGCGCTGAAAGGCAGCAGTGCTAACCACTGAGCCTCCGTGAGTTTATTTTACAGCACGGAAAGAGGCCCTTTGGCCATTCGGATCCGCATCGTCATCAAACATCCGATTTCCAGCACTTAGCCCCTATTCTCCGTTAGAAGGTCATTGTCGGGAGTTTAAATACATCTGGTTCACACCGGTCCTTTGGGGAAGGACATCTGACGTCCTGTTTTACGTGTCGTTACGAAAAGGCCTTCCATTACACATAAAATGGGACAGGCTCAGGCCTGAAGGGCAGAACGGCCTCTACCCGACCCTCAATCCTTCGCTTTACCTCAGACGTACACTCCGCGTGGCTCTTACCCTCAGCAACCAGCCGTACCGAGCCCGGACTAGGCCGCGGAATCCTCGGCCTTGATTTCCTTCGGCCTCCCGGGCCCCAACCCTTTCAAACAGGAGCCCCGCCTCCCCGCGCTGCGCCGCCATTGGCTGCCAGGGTCGGAGGAGGGCACACGTGATCTCTCCCATCCGGGTACCGCGGATCTCCTTCCCGCCTCGCCCCAAATCCGGGTAAGCGGTGTCGTCACTGTCATCCGGGTACCCGTAGGAAGCCTATGTAATGACGTTAGCACAACAAAAACAGCGGGAGTACGTCGTGCGTCCACCGAAAGCAGTAGCCGCTGAATACAGCAATAAGTAGTGGCTAGATCGATAGAAATGGAGGCGGTGGATAGCGACACAAGTCAATGGGTGACGGATGAACTGGAGGAAAGTACCCGACCCTCGACGTCGCGTGGTATCGCCGGGTGAGCGTCTGTCTTGGCACCCTGGGATTTGTAGTCCGTCCGTCAGTTATTTCTTGCCTTCACATTTCTGTGGCGAACGAATCACGGATAGTTCAAGCACTGGGGTAAAGGCACGGTATTTGTAAAGGTTCTCGGGTTTACATCCACCCCAACTTTCTTGTCAAGTGACAGCAGGGTCGTCGCTGTAGTTCTAAGGCACGCCGGGAGATGTAGTGCATTCTCAGGTTCATCCATCGGTGGTTACCAGTCCGGAAACTACAATTCCCAGTGTGCCCCACGTGGCCGCCGCTCCTGTTGCTCCTAGCAACCCCATGATGCCAAAAGAGGAACGTTGTAGACTGGCAGGAGGCTGGAAGAACACAGCATGCCAGGCGATATCAGAAGATGTAGAAGTCAATGTTTCGGGTGTAACCTTTCTTCAGGACTGGGGGTGGACGTGGGGGGAAGCTGCAGATAAAGGAGGTGGCAGGCTAGGGTGGTGAAGTGGGGATTGGTGAAGACAAGTGGAGGGTGCGACATGTTTGGTCAATGGTGAGAGTGAATTGGGTTGGTAGTAGGGAGGGAGAGGGGCTGGGAGGGGAGTCTGGGAATGGGGAGGAAGGTTATTTCAAATTGTAGAACTAACGTTGAGTCTTCTAGGTGTAGAGTGGCCAGGTGGAAGATCGGGTGTTGAACCAAAGCATTGCAATAAATCGAGAGGGAGCAGTGGACAATGGTCCATCCAATGCCATTTACACGTCTCACCTTTTATGAGATGTTTTACAACTTCCTGACTACATCAATTTCATTCAATTTGATTTCCATTGAACATTATAGAGTCATAGTCATAGAGATATACAACATGAAAGCAGACCCTTCGGTCCAATTCATCCATGCCTACCAGATATCCTAATCTAGTCCCGTTTGCCAGCACTTGGCCCATATCCCTCTAAACCCTTGCTACTCATTTACCCACCCAGATGTCTCTTAAATGTTGTAATTGTATCATCTTCACCACTTTCTGTGGCAGCTCATTCCATACATGCACTACGTTCTGCGTGAAAAAGTTGCCCCTTAGATCTCTTTTATATCTTTCCCCTCTCACCCTTCAACCTATGCCCTCTAGTTCTGGACTCCCCCACCCCAGGAAAAGACCTTGTCTATTTATCCTATCCGTGCCCTTTGTGATTTTAGAAACCTCTAGAAGATCATCCCTCAACCTCCAACACTCCAGGGAAAACAGCCTCAACCTCTCCATTTAGCTCAAAACCTCCAACCCTGGCAACATCCTTGCAAATCTTTTCTGAACCCTTTCAAGTTTCACAATATCCTTCCGATAGTTAGGAGACCAGAATTGCATGCAATATTCCAAAAGTGGCCTAACCGATGTCCTGTACAGCCACAACATGACCTCCCAGCTCCGACTCAATGGTCTGATCAATAAAGGAAAGCATACCAAGCACCTTTTTCACTATCCTATCTATCTGCGACTCTACTTCCAAGGAACTATGAATCCACATTCCACGGTCTCTTGGTTCAGCAACACTCCCTAGGACCTGACCATTAAGTGTATAAGTCCTGCTCTGATTTGCTTTTCCAAAATGCAGCACCTCACATTTATCTAAATTAAATCATGTTTCCCATGGCCAATCCACCTAACTTGTAGATCTTTGGGCAGTGGGAGGAAACCCACACATTCACAGGGAGAATGTGCAAATTCCACACTGACAATCATTCAAGGTTGGAATCAGAACTTCACTATTGCTGAAAAAGAAAAGGCACATATCGCCAAAGCTTTTCATCTTGTACTCGAGGGCATTTGAAAGGGGTAATATTTTTAATCGGACTTGTACAGTACAATAATAATAATAATTGGCAGTAGTATGTAGTTTTTATATAGGTATCTGGAATTCATTGCGTGGACGGATGGTAGAGGTAGGGACCCTCCAGACATTTAAGAACAATTTAGATGAACAATTGAAAATCTTTAAAATAGAAAGCTATGGGCCAAGTGCTGGAAAATCTCTTTAAAATAGAAAGATGCTTTTTTAAAATTCAGTAGAGATTTTACTGCACAAAGAGGCTCTTTTGGGAATTGTGACTGCACCAGTCATCGAATATCCATCTCTTCTAATGCCCAATCTCACATACTGTCTATATCCCTCTTCATACTTGATAACCACTTGTTTTTTGTGTAATCTGCAATCTTGGCTATCGAGCATTTACTTTCCTCATCCCTGATGTGGAGGTGCCGGTGTCGGATTTGCATGGACAAAGTGAAAAATAAGACAATACCAGGTTATAGTCCAATAGGTTTACTTGGAAGCAATAGCTTTCGGAGCGCTGCTTCTTCTTCAGGTAGCCAACCGACCAAGGAGCGGCGCTCCAAAAGCTTGTACTTTCAAATAAACCTGTTAGACTATCACGTGTGATTTTTAAGTCTTTCCTCATCCAAACCATTCATGTATGTTTTAAATAAGTGTGACTCCAGCACTGATCCCTGTGGCAAGCCACTGGTTACTGAATGCCAATCTGAAAATGTTTCCTTTATGACTCTATGACTCTATATCCCAATATCTTTTCTATTAATTAGACAATCCTCTATCAATACTAAATACTATCTCCAACACCAACTACCTCTTAAGTAGCCTAATGTGTGGTATCTTATCAAATGGCTTCTGAAGATCTAAGTCTATTAAATCCATTGCTTTCCCTTTATCTGTCCTGCTTTATTACCTACTCAAAGAATTCAAATAAATTTGTCAGGCATGGCTTCCCCTTCATGAAGCCATGCTGACTCTGTTTTATCATGCAATGTATTTCTAAATTCTCTATTGTTACATCCTTTCCTAATAGACTCTGACATTTTTCACTGACAGATGTTTGTCTTTTTGTAAATAAAGGTGCTATATTTCCAATCCTCTGGGACTTATCCAGGTTCAAAGCATTCTTGGAAGATTGTAACCAGTGTGCCACTATCTCTGGAGCTACTTCTTTTAATATCTTTGTGTCATTACTCAGGAAGCCTCACTGGAAAGGTGTATCATTTATTGTTGAACCAAAATAGAACCATTACACCTAGAATACATAGACTAGTCCCAGCCTAGGACAGACAGTTCTGCAGATCCATCCCTGGATCTCCTTTATAAATTTTGTACAAATCTTTTCAGAAATGACACAACTACAGCAGGTAGGATTAGAACCAAGGAGTCTTGGTTCAGAGGTAGCAATGCTACCAACATGTCACAAGAGCACCCCCCACCCCCGTCCCCTCCAGGTCCTTTTTTTTCATTTCCATATCCGAAATTGTTATCTCTCACAATTGAGCGGCTTTCCGACTACCAAATCGTTGTGACTTTCTTTTTGTTATATAACCATCACTTGGTTCTGCTTTACTTTTTTATATCTAGAAGGCCTCTTAATCACAACCAAATGGCTTTCCCACCACAATTAGTCACTTTTAAAAATATTTTTAATGATTAACCACCACCAGTAAATCACCTGTGTAGCCAATTAGACCTTTGCAAAGCCAGTTACAGGCAAAGCACTGGGTCTGCCTTTTTTCCTTTCTCGGCCTGGTTTTTAATCAATCTGTTCAGAAATGCTATGATACATTTCTATAGCAAGTGGGGTTTACCCTTTGGCTCAAAGGTAGGGACACTACCACTGCATCATAAGAGCCCCTAGGTCTGTATTTTTTTGGCCGTCTTGGTTTTTTTTTATATATCTGCAAGTGTTATAGAACATAGAAAAATACAGTGCAGTACAGACCCTTTGGTCCTCGATGTTGCACCGATCCAAGCCCACCTAACCTACACTAGCCCACTATCCTCCATATGCCTATCCAATGCCCGTTTAAATGCCCATAAAGAGGGAGAGTCCACCACTGCTACTGGCAGGGCATTCCATGAACTCTCGACTCGCTGAATAAAGAACCTCCCCCTAACATCTGTCCTATACCTACCACCCCTTAATTTAAAGCTATGCCCCCTCGTAATAGCTGACTCCATACGTGGAAAAAAGGTTCTCATGGTCACCCCTACCTAAACCCCTAATCATCTTGTACACCTCTGTCAAGTCAATCCTAAACCTTCTTTTCTCCAATGAAAACAGCCCCAAGTGTCTCAGCCTTTCCTCATACAATCTTCCTCCCATACCAGGCAACATCCTGGTAAACCTCCTCTGCACCCGTTCCAGTGCCTCCACATCCTTCCTATAGTATGGCGACCAAAACTGCACATAATACTCCAGATGCGGCCACACCAGAGTCTTATGCAACATGACCTCAGGATTCCAGAACTCAGTTCCTCTACCAATAAAAGCCAGTACGCCATATGCCTTCTTCACAGCACCATTTACCTGGGTGGCAACTTTCAGAGATCTGTGTACATGGACACCAAGATACCTGTGCTCATCCACACTACCAAGTATCTGACCATGATCCCAGTACCCCATCTTCTTGTTACTCTTACCAAAGTGAATCACTTCACACTTAGCTACATTGAACTCCATTTGCCACCTTTCTGCCCAGCTCTGCAGCTTATCTATATCCCGCTGTAACCTGACACATGCTTCCTCACTGTCAACAACTTCACCGACTTTCGTATCATCCACAAACTTGCTCACCCAACCTTCTAGTCCCTCCTCCAGGTCATTTATAAAAATGACAAACCGCAATGGTCCCAAACAGATCCCTGCGGAACACCGTTAGTAACTGCACTCCAAGATGAACCTTTACCATCAACTACTACCCTCGGTCTTCTTCCAGCCAGCCAATTCCTAATCCAAACCTCCAACTCACCCTCAATGCCATACCTCCGTATTTATTGCAGTAGCCTACCATGGGGAACCTTATCAAACGCCTTACTAAAATCCATATACACCACATCTACCGCTTTACCCTCGTCCACCTCCTTAGTCACCTTCTCAAAGAATTCAATAAGGTTTGTGAGGCACGACCTGCCCCTCACAAAACCATGCTGACTATCCTTGATCACATTATTCCTATCCAGATGTTCATAAATCCTATCCCTTACAATTCTCTCTAAGACTTTGCCCACAACAGAAGTGAGACTCACTGGCCTATAGTTACTAGGGTTATCCATACTCCCCTTCTTGAACAAGGGAATCACATTTGCTATCCTCCAGTCTTCTGGCACTATTCCTGTAGACAACGAGGACATATGGCCAATGGCTCTGCAATCTCCTCCCTTGCTTCCCAGAGAATCCTAGGATAAATGCCATCAGGCCCAGGGGACTTATCTATTTTCACCCTTTCCAGAATTTCCAACACCTCTTCCCTACATACCTCAAAGCCATCCATTCTAATTAATTGTGACTCAATATTCATATCGGTAACAATGTCCTTTTCCTGAGTGAATACTGACGAAAAGTATTCATTCAGTGTCACCCCAATCTCTTCAGCCTCCACACGCAAATTCCCACTACTATCCTTGACTGGACCTATTCCTACCCTAGTCATTCTTTTATTCCTGACATACCTATAGAAAATCTTGGTTGTTATCTCTCACAAAAAGCTTACCCATTACTAAATCACGGAGACTTTCTTTTTGTTTTTAACTATTAACTGCTACCAGTGAATCACCTGTATAGGCAATTAGAAATATGCATGTAAAGCACATTATGATTGAGGTCATATCCGGGTGTCCTTGGAGAAGGAGCATGCAGTGTCCATCTATCCTCTCGATGCCTTGAGAGAAAGGTGGGAAAACAGTACTTTATTTCCCCCTCCTACTTCATTTTGACTTACTCCTTTCCTGTTCTGCCTAAACCATCCCCTGCCACCCCACCTTTGGGGTGTGCTGCATTGCCCATAATGTGCTTTGCTTGTAAATACTAAATTTGTTTTTAATGGTAGTAATCAGTAGATTAAACCTCTTTTTCTAATCAACCTGTTCAGAGATGTTAGTACATAACTTTGGAGCAGGTGGGACTTGAACCCAGGCCATGCAGTTCATGGATAGGGACACTGCCACTACATCACAAGAAGGCCTGAGTTTACTTTGTCTTATCACAGCTGCTTTCTCATTAGAGACATGACTGGTGTTGGTTTAACTTGAGGGTCACCACAAATCAGACAAGGGGAGAGATTGAGAAGGAATCTCACTGTTGATATAGCTCTGCATCACAAATCAGCTGTCCTGCGAACTGAACTAAACCATCCCCCACTGGGTCTACTCTGTAAAGGGCTCAGGTGATGAATTCCAGCTGGGCACGCCATTTCCTGTTACCAAAGGAACATTTACTCATTGAGCACCACAGGAAGATTCATTACTAGTTCTCAATGGGCCTCACATCCCTCGCTCTGAATCTGAGGGCTCCCCCTTGCTCCTGAGATGAGGGGACCTCCTGCATCTTTTCACACATGGCCCCATTCCTGTTGCTTTCCTGGTCTGGCCAAGGGTGTATAATAAGTGGGTGAACATCTCTTCCACGAACACTGAAGAACCATTGCAAGGGGCTTGTCAATTTAAAAAATCGTCTCTGAGGAGGTTACCTGCCAGTGGTCGTTGATGTTTTTTATTAGGAGATCATCTTTCCAGACCAATGCCTGTCTTTTTTTTAAAGGATAAGTGCCATCACTGGAGATCCGACATCAGAAATTCCTTAATGTATCTGCACCTGGTAGTTTGAGATCTGAGACAAACTTTGACAGTTTCTTGGAGCTAGGGTTTTGATGGTTTTCATCTTCTCATCTTGGTATAATTCAGTCATGTCATCTCTGTACCTCAGATACATTAGCTCTTTTACCTGGAGCACACATTTTTTTCCCTTGTTAGCTGGATATCAGCCTCAGAAAAACACTATAAGACCTCCTCCAAACTATCCACATGTTTCTTTACATTAGCTCCTGAGATTAAAACATTAGGCAGATAGACTGCCACTCTGGACACCATTGGAGGATATTTTCCATTGAAAGATGGCGCAAGCTAAAGATACCCCAAAGATCAAGCCAGTGTACACATACAGTTCCTTGAGTATTTATAGTAACGTGCTTCCTAGATAACCCCTCAAGTCCCAGTTGAAGGTAAGTGTGGCTCATATTCAATTTAGAAAATATGTGACCCTCACTGCCAGCTTTTCTTACAAGTGGCATAGAATATCTGTCTAAGTGGGAACATAATCCCCACATAGACACATTGAGTTGTCAGATTTTACAACTGGAACTACTGGCATAACCCATTCAGCAAATCTGACTGGGTGCATTAAGTCCTGTTCTTCTAGAAGTTCTGATACTACTTCTACTTTCACATGTAGGGCACAGGGCAATACTTCAAGGTTATGCCTTGAAGTATTGAGGTCAGGCCTCTGGATTTACATAGATCTTGGCTCTGGTGCCTTTTAATTTTCTCAAGGCCCTCTTCAAACTCCTCGGGATACTTGCTAATCACTTCATATAGATCGATAGGACCCATTTTAAAACTTTGTTGCCAATCCAGGCAGATTTTCTGTAGCCAGTCCCTGCTGAAAAAAACTGGGACTTATCCCTTGCACTATTATTAAGGGGAGTCGGACTACCTGCTGCCCCGTGTGTGTAACTAAGGTTACAATAATCCCAAGATTCAATTACAATTGAATTCAATTACAAGGTGGTGTTGGAGGAGGGCTCCTGATCTAGAGCACATCTGCTGCAACCACATTTCTCTCTTGTTTTTTTTTCCCCTCTATATCTTTACTTACCTTTTGTCCAGAGCTCAATCATCATTGGTGGCACGAGAGCCCAGTGCAGACCTCGAGCAAGCCATGCATGGACTTCAAATGAGCTCGCTCTTACTTTTCCAGAGGCGAACACTGGACCTGGCATCGGAATTGGTGACTGCTACATCAGCGGGGGGTGAAGTTGGTGAGGTAGGCCCAGCAGTGAAATATAGCGCCTAAGGATCAGCAACTTTGTCATTGGTTGGATCTAGCACTGGGGGTGGCAAAGCAGTGGTGAAAAGGCATCACAGCGACATCAAGGTGAGCCTTGCAGTGAGAAAATAACAATGACCTGGGTTGGTCTGGTGCAGGTGGTGGTGAGATGGTAGCAGAGGAGTATCAACCCAGTGGCAAAAGATGGCAGCTGAGGATCAGCGACTTTGACATTGGTTGGACCCTGTGTAGACAGCGATGGAGGGATGGTGGTGTAGGTATTGTTAATGGCGATAAGCTGGCTCAGGATAATGGACTCTCTTGAAGCTATATCTTTCTTTCTTTTCCTTAAACTATTCAAAATGACACTGAATCATGGCGACAAATGAAAGCCTTTCACTGTACTTTATTGTATTCTTGCTGTAAAATACATGTGACAATAAAATCATATATAATATGTAAGGGCTTGGAGTCTTGCAAGCTTAAAGGCAAGATGCCCATTGGAGTTCCTAAAGGTTTGTTCCCCAACAATAAATGTAGCCATCCCTGTGGCTACTTCATGTCAAGGGGGTCGCCATTTACAAAGGAGAATAAAGAACAAAAGAGAAATGCAGCATAGGAACAGGCCCTTTGGCCCTCCAAGCCTGTATTGATCATCATGCCCTAACTAAACTAAAAAACAAACCTGCTCTTATTCATTCCGTATCCCTCTACTCCAAAGTGCCTGTTTCTACCACCTATTCTGGCAGTGCAATCCAGGCTCCTACCACTCTCTGCATGAAAAACATCCCTCGCAATCTCCCTTGAACATTCCCCCTCTCACATTGAACTTGTGCCCCCCTTGTAATTGAAACTTCAACCCTAAGAAAAAGCCTCTGACTATCCATCCTGTTGATGCCTCGTAATTCTGTAAACCTCTATCAGGTCTCCTCTCAGCTGCTGTCTTTCCAGTAAAAACAATCCTAGTCTTTTTAACCTTTCCTCATAGCCAAGAACCTCAATCAGGCAACATCCTCGAGAGCCTTACCTGCACTCTCTCCAAAGCTTCCACGTGTTTCTGGCTGTGTGGTGACCAAAACTGCACACAGTACTCCAAATGTTGCCTAACGAGGGTTTTATATAGCTGCAAAATGGTTCACCAACTCTTGTACTCCATGCCCCAGCTGATGAAGGCAAATATGCCATTTGTCCACTTAATCACCTTGGCCACCTGTATTCCCAGTTTGAGGGAACTGTGGACCTGCATGCCCAGATCTGTCTATATGTTAACGTCCTTAAGGGTTGTACCTTTTACAGTATAATTCACACCTAAATTTGATCCTCCGTAATGCATCATCTTGCATTTGGCTGGATTAAACTCATTTGTCATTTCTGTGGCCAAGTCTCCAATCTACCTATATCATGTGGTATCCTTTCACAATCGTCAGCATTATCAGCAACTCTACCAATCTTTGTATCATTTGCAAACTTACTAATCAGACCACCCATATTTTCCTCCAGATCATTTATATACCCTACAGACAACAGAGAACCTAAGACCCATCCCTGTGAAACGCCATATTACCAGTCTCCATTCTGAAAAACACCTGTCTACCGCTTGGTCATCTTCTGTGACCAGGCCAGGTTTGTATCGAGCTAGCCCACCTTGAATCCCATGTGATTTTAGTTTTTGTACTAATTTGTTATGTGGGACTTTATCAAATGCCTTACTAAAGTCTAAATAAAACAACAGCCACATCAATTATCTTTGTCACCCCTTCAAAAATTCCATCAGGTTGACGAGACTTGACCTTCCCCACACGCATGGTGCCTGTCAGTAACTAGTCCATTTTCTTCCAAATGTGCATATATCTTGTCCCTCAGTATCTTCTCCAAGAGTTTTACCTGGAGTTTTATCTTAATTGCAGCCACTTTGGGAGCAGTCACGTGATTTAACAGTATCAATTCCTCATCATTGGACTGACTTATTTGCAGTTTTATCTTGCAGTGACTTCAGCCTGGACGGTGTGCATTTTGCCTGTTTTGGTAGCTTTGTCTCAGGCAGACCCTGTGACGACAAGTGTAGTATAGACATTCTTATTCCTCACTGTATTGTGGAGAAACTTCCTGTCCAGTTTGTCAGGTGCCAAATGCTCATCAATCCAGATACTTTCTCACCTTTTTAAAGTTATAATGTCAACATGAGCAGCAATGAAGATTCTCATGTTGTTCCTGCTTCATCTGCACCACACTAGACTTATAGGCTTACTGGTTACTGTGTCCCTTACTGCTGCTACTGCTCCAAGTGAAATACTCTGTAAAGACTCGGCCTGAATCTGCACCACATTGAATTTATAGGCTTACTTATAAATTACCGCGCTGCTTTTGCTCCAACCTAAGTGCCCTGTAATCATTAACCACTCCTCACACATAACAAGCCCTTCATTCTTTCACTGTGTCTCACACCTGCAGACACACAACATGGGTGCTGGGGAAAAATAAGCACTACCACAGTTAGGCGGTAGTGTGGGGGTAAAAAGGGGGGGGAAGAAAAACAGGAGTGTCTGTTTGATCACGGGGAAAAAAAAGAAAAAAAAACAAGCCCTTCATCCTCTGCATCCCAAACAACCTAAACCCCCACCGCCCCCCCCCCCAACAAAAACCTGTCAGCATCTCCCTCCTTACAGGGCTCAAAACTGCTTACAGAAATGCAGACTGACTAGAGCCTTATACAGCCTCATAAGAGTACATCCCTGCTCTTGTATTCCAGTCCTCTTGAAATGAGCGCTAACATTACATTTGCATTTGTAACATCTGCATGTTAACCTTAAAAGAATCCTGAACTTGGACTCCAAATTCCCTTTGTGCTTCAGATTTCCAAAGCCTTTCTGGATTTAGAAAATAGTCTACACTCTATTCTTCCTACCAAAGTGCATAACCTCACAGTTACCCACATTGTATTCCATCTGCCACTTCTTTGCCCACTTCCTTAGCCTATCCAAGTCCATCTCATGCAGCCCTGTTTTACCATGCACTTCCAAGCATCTCTCAATCTCCTCCTTTAATAATGGATTCTAAAATCTTAACAACAATCAAGATCAGCCTAACCAGCCTATAATTTCCTGTCTTCTGCCTCCATCACTTATTAAACAGGAGTTGCATTGCCCTTTGATTTGAAGGGCACTGCTTGTCACTGGCCACTTGGGTGTATCTTTTTTTCCTGGTGGTGGAAACTGAATAAAGATTTGCACACCTGTTGTCTCTCACTGTGTCTCACACCTGCACACTCAACATGGGTGCTGGGGAAAGTATAAGCACTACCGCAGTTAAGCGGTAGTGTGGGAGATAATTTAAAAAGAAAGAAACAAATTAAACAGGGGTTTTATGTTAGCCATTTTCTAGTCCTCAGGGACATTCCCTGACTCCAATGATTCCTGTAAGATCACCACCAGTGCTTCTACAACCTCCTCAGATATCTCCTTCAGAACTCTGGGGTGCAGTCCACCTGGTCTGGGTGATTTATCCACCTTCAGACCTTTCAGCTTCCTAAGCACCTTCTCCTTAGTGATAGCCATTACACTTATCTCTGCCCCCAATTGTCTTGAAGTTTTAGCGTGCTACTCGTGTCTTTCACCATGAAGACTGATGCAAAGTGCCTATTCAGTTCCTCTGCCATTTTATTTTGTTCCCCATTACTACTTCTCCAGCCTTATTTTTCCAGTGGTCCAATGTCCATTCTTGCCTCTTTCTGACCTTTTAGATATCCAAAAAAATCTCTTGCAATCTGATTCTATGTTACTGGCTAGCTAACTGTCATATTTCATCATCTCTCCCCTTATTACTTTTTTTTAGTTATCCTCTGCTACCTTTTAAAGATTTCCCAATCCTCTGGCTTACCATTAATCTTCACCACATTGGATGCTTGTTTTTTCCAATGCCAGTTAACAAACTGGCTATATGGTTCAGCCAGTTCAGGAATCAGGTTTCCTTCAAAAGCAAACAGAAACCAAAAGCAACAGTAACACACTGACTGTGGCCCAGCCAGCACAGAGTCAGTCCCCTAAACTGAGGAGACTCTAAATCTCCTGGTTAAAATTATTTCTTTTTTTTCTAAATCTCCTGATTATTTTATTTTTACTTTTTTAAACTTTTTTTTAAACTTTCCCTTACACTACTGCCCTGCCGAAAAGCCATAATGCATATATTTTCCCCAACACCCATGTTGTGTGTGAGTAGGTGAGAGACAATAGGTTTATTCAAGTTCCACCACCAGGAAGAAAGGAAACACCAGAGTTGCCTGTGACAAGCAATGCCCTTCTCATCAAAGGGCAATTGCTGCGTGATCAAAAAAGTGAAGGGGAGGGGCGAGATTAAATCAAAATAGAGTTGGAGGGGAAATAAAGCACTCCACTCCCTGCGGTGCCCACCTATCCCTGAACAGCTCAACGGTGTTGGTAGACACCACATGCTCCTTCTTCAGGGACACCCGGGCTCGAACGTAACCACAGAAAAGGGGCAGGCAATCGGCCAAAACAACCCCCTCCATGGCCCGCTGTCTGGACCTGTTTATGACCAGTTTGGCCAGGCCCAGGAGCAGACCACATTGGATGCTTTTTGTTTAGCTTTCATGCTGTCCCTGACTTACCTAGTCAGCTATGGTTGCCTCATTTCTCCCCGTCCCCAGTATGTTTCTTCTTCCTTGGGATGAATTTCTGCTGTGCACCCAGAAACCTCTGCCATTGTTGCTCCGCTGTCATCCCTTCTTGGCTCTGGCTCCAGATCTAGTTCTGTCAGCAGCTTCCTTTGGGTCACAGTATTATTAATTCTTTTTCCCAAACATTTCCCAAAATGCTGACCCATACTCCATGTTTTGCCAATTACCGAAGTCTTGTCAAGAATTCAGTAACTGGTCCCGCAGGAAGTCTATTTGCCATGTTAAACCTGTAACACTTCGTTGAAACAGATGTTTTGGGTCATAGTGAACAACTACTATATCTATCAGTTCATCAAAAGATTTTGACTCTAGGGCTGTCAAGTAGGTTAAACTGTTTATGATGGCTGAAAGTTGTGGCTCCACAGCAGTCAGGAGCAGGACATTTTGTCAGTGATCCCCTTCTATTTGTCTGAAAAAAAATCTCATTCAGCACACTGGGACCAATCTTCCACATCCGCATCATTCGGTTCCAGTTTCCCAAACAATGACAGCTGTCTTACCAAGTTCATTGAAAGTCAAGGCTGTTCCATCTGCTTTATATATTTTCTGTTCATCAGCTCAGAGATGGTATGACCCTCCTCTGGAGTAGGTGAGACTTGAACCAAGGAGAAAGTGAGGACTGCAGATGCTGGAGATCAGAGTCGGGAGTGTGTTGCTGGAAAAGCACAGCAGGTCAGGCAAGCACCCGAGGAGCAGGAGAGTCATACTTCGATTCCTCGGATGCTGCCTGACCTGCGGGACTTAAACCCAGGCCTCTTGGTTCAGAGGTAGGAGCACTGCCACTGTACCACAAGACTCCTAAGTCTCCTTTATTGATTGTTTCCTAATCAACTCGTTCAGAGATATTATGACACATCTCTGGAGCAGGTGGAGCTTGTCTTGCCTTTGATTGACTTGATGCTATGATGTCATGCTGGCCAGAGTCAGTGTTAAGGACACACAGCAATTTCCTTCTGACCACATGCCTCTGATGGTTATCTCTGCTGGTTTCAATAGGACATAACCAGAGATTTTGATGTTGGTCTCTGGGACATAGTCACATGGCATCAGTCTTTACAGACAATATCAGGGTATTGTCTGTGCAACAGTTCTTCCAATTTTGACAAAAATACCCAAATGTTTGCAAGATGATCTCACTGGGTTTGCTGTCATTGATTCTGGTATCTAGGTTGATGATGTGTGATCCTTCCAGTTTCATTCCTCCCTTTAGATTTTGTAGAAATGACATGACTCAGTGGTTTGCTTGGCTATTTCAGAGGGCAACCACATAGTTGCAGGTCTGGAGTCATATGTCAGCCAGATTGGGTAAGGATGCAGATTTCCTTTCCAAAAGACATTAGTGAAGTTGTTTTATAACAATCAGCAATGGTTACATGGTCACTGCTAGCTTTTGATTACAGATATTTTAAAAAATTAACTGAATACAAATTTCGCAGGAGGATTTAAACCTATGTCTCCAGCATGTTAGCCTGGAGTTCTGGACTATCACTACATTATCACTATACAGCAGATGTGACTCCAAGATGGAGTGTTGTCTCCCGAGGACCTGGGTCAACACTGTCATTAAATGGCTGCAGGGCATCCTGAATTGTGAGGGTTAACAGTCAGAAATCATGGTTCACACTGGCATAGGTAGTGTTACAACTGAAGGAGAACAAGCCAAATCAAATCAGACTTGCTTACAGTGAACTCGAAAAACGGTGAAATTAAAGCATTTGATGGACCCTTAAAGTTGTCCAGTTGTTCTTCTAAGACTTTAAGAATAACAGATATCAGATACCAAGTTTATGACTTGAACAACAACTTGCAATTTATTATTAACCTTGACACTTTAAAACAGTAAACCTATAGAACAAGGTAATCTAATTAATGTAAATAGGACAGAGATCAATAGATTTCTGGATATTGAAGACATCAAGGCTTATAGGGATAATGCAAGAAAATGGTGTTGAAGTGATCATGATTGGGTTACATAAAGGAGCAGGCTCAATGAGCCAAATGATTTGCCCATCCTGATTCCGATATTCCCATAAAACAGTAAAACAACTGCCTGTAATACCACCTCTCCTGCCAGATTTAGGTTACTGGCACCTGTGTGGAACTAGCATGCATGTCTTAGGGTGAGTGGTCAGTTTCTCCATTTTAAATACTGTGTAACAACAAAAGCACATCTTAAGTGTTAAAGACACAAGTTACAAATTTTCCAAAGGTGATTTTAGAATCACTATGAAACTACATATTTACTTAGCAAATGCAAATCTCCTGACTCAAGTGATAGAGTCCTTATTTGCTGAGCTACATGGAAAATGAGCAGGAATAGGTCATTTGGTCTATCAAGCACATTCCGTCATTCAGCACACTCATAGTTGATCTTCTGTCTCAACGCCAGACTCCAGATCTCTCCTTTACCTCTTGACATCTTTAGTCTCTAGAAATATATTTATTTCTTTCTCAAATACATTCAGTAATTTTGCCTGCTCTGCTTTCTGGGGTAAAATATTCCACGAGTTCATCACCTTCTGAGTGAAAAGTTTCTCCTGTCTCAATCCAAAAGGGCTTATTCCAGATGCCTAGACTGTGAACTTTGTTCCAGACCCCTTGACCAGAGGAAATATCATCCCTGTCTGGCCCTGTCAGAATTTTATTCATTTCAATAAGAACCCCTCATTCTTCTAAAATCCAGTGAATACAAGCCAAGTTAACCTACCCTGTCCCCATGCGACACAACAGCCATCCTACTAATCAGTCTTGTGAGTATTCAAGATCAAGATGATTATTTTGTAGAGAGGACACTCCTTTTATAATTTGCAATGTAGATTGTGTCTTTGTTTGTGACACTGAGCCACAGAAGGGGAAATTGGGGGAACCATAGAAGGGGGCAGCACAGTGGCTCAGTGGTTAGCACTACTGCATCACAGCAGCAGGGACCTGGATTTAATTCCTGCCTTGGATGACAGTGTGGAGTTTGCACATTCTCCCTGTGTCTGTGTGGGTTTCCTCTGGGTGCTCTGGTTTCCTTCCACAGTCCAATGATGTTCAGGTCAGGTGAATTGGCCATGCTAAATTGCCCATAGTGTTAGGTGCATTAGTCAGGGTAAATTTGGTGACGGGAATTGGTCTGGGTGGATTACTCTTTGGAGAGTCGGTGTGGACTTGTTGGGCTGAAGGGCCTATTTCCATACTGTAGGGAATCTAGATTCAATGAACAAACACTTGTTAAAATATGTTGTTTTTGTTGAAAGTTGACAAACGATTCAACAACAAAAACCAATTCCATTCCAATCAAGCCTGTTACTGCAAAATGCTGTCTTCAGATTTCATTTTTGATGAGGTTGAATTATTTGGGACCAATTAGCCTCCCCTGATTCAACAGTTAGCTCTCAAGTTGTCATTGATAGTATTGAACTTGAATATTGCTCAAATGCATACTTTGTCAAAGCTTTTTGTTTGCCCTCATCAGGACAATTCACAAAAAATACCAGTGTAAGAGGAAGCAATATTTTATAAATAATGAGAGGAAAATGCTAATTTGTGGGAAGTGGACTCTGATAAAGGCATTGCCCTAAGAAATGAAACAATGAGCATTGACATTCCTGGTGGAAACATTTAAACAAAGCTTAGAAGTTAACTGTCAGTCATCATTAACTGATGCATTCTCTAAGGCAATGCTGTAAACACCATACTATTGATTGAAGACTTAAATGGGAAAATAACTTTTGAAAACCAAGGATTACTGAACGATTGCTGCACTTCTTAAAAGCAAGCATCCTGACACTCATTGTAAGTGCTGTTTGCATTGTGTTAAAGCAGTGGATGAATGGTTTCCAAGCCAAGGGTTGTTTTGAAGTATAGCTTGGCTGGCAACAAGCAGCTGATTGGTCTCTAGATTAGTGACCAGTTGTCAAAGGCCTCTGCCTGCCAACAGCTATAAGTTTGGCTCCCAGGAACTGAACAGCTTGAGGATGTGAATGTTTAGGAGGAGCTGTTATATCCGCACAATGGCAGGTGCTGTTTATTTTCTCTGCAATAGGATTTACATTAAGACTGAAGAAAGCCAGGTTATTTTTTTCCCTCAGCAGTTGCTGTAAGCTGTGGCTCTTAACCGGTCAGCCAGAGACGTGTGTAGCAGCTACTTGTACCTCCTGCAAGCAAGTGAAACAAGCAAGAGAAGGATGATCGTGAATCAAGGTTCTGATCAGCAAACCCCGTGGATAGGGACCACTGAACTGCCTTCCCAGTGTTTCCCTTCCATCTACAATCATGTTTTTTTCTCTGAATCTCTCAGTCTGTGTACGTAGAGGGGGAGTTTAAAAGGGAGTTAAAGGTTCAACTAGTAGAGTCATGTGCTGACAGTTCATAATTGTTGATCTTTAGCTAGAGTCTATTTATTTGTGGTAAGTAGTAATTCTGGTTAAGTACAGCAAGTACATAAGTCCATGCTAACTGTCAACCTAAGTCTAAAAGCTGGGGTATTTGCATACTTTTGCAAACCTTTAACTTTTGTGATGTTTCTGAGAATAGTGGAACTTGGTTTCAAGCATGCTACCCTAGAGAGGTGTAACAATACCTCTACCAATCAGTGTCCACTGTCCATAAGTGCAAGTTGAAAAACTTTGACAAAACTTCTTTCTTCAGCAATACTGAAATTAGCTCCCACTTGTGGACAGTTGGACATGACAGCAGATGGGTGGGTGGACATGCTGTGTTCCAAGAATTGTAAAATGGTCACCACATAGAAAAGGGCCATCCAGCCAATTGAACAGACGGAGGTAGATACTGCAGATGCTGGAGATTAGAGTGTGGTGCTGGAAATGCACAACAAGTCAGGCAGCATCTGAGGAGCAGGAAAATCGACGTTTCGAGCAAAAGCCTACTGAAACATTGATTTTCCTGCTCCTCGGATGCTGCCTGACCTGCCGTGCGTTTCCAGTCCCATTCTCATCTTGACATCCAGCCAATTGAGCCCATATAGTTTGTCCCATTAACTGAAAGATGTGTAATTAATACTACATGATTGAATAAGTTGTCAGGGTTGAATCGATTTTCCCTATTACTTAAATAAAATTGCCTGTTTTCCTGCTCCTTAATTTGTACTGTAACCTTTATTCCCACAGGTCCATTAAAACAAAAGAGTTCGATTCCATCTTGTACGGTCCAGTTGTGGATTATTCGTTCAGAAATCTGGAAACTTTATCTGGTGATGTGTCATAATCTATAAATCTTCATAGAAATTTCACACTTGCAATAACTCCTTAATTTTGCTCATTAGAATAATATGGGATTCAGTGGGATCATGGTACAAAGATGCCTAACTAAGGTTTGTAATACAAATGTGGAAGTGCATAGTCTGCTCAGCAAAATCGTGAGCTGTAGGCACATCGAGGCTCAATCAGGTGACCAAGACCTGCCTCCAAAGCAGGGATGATTAGTGCTTAATATTCCAGGTTTGGGGATGTACAGGAAAGAAAGGAAAAGAAAAAAGAGCAAGAGGGGCTACAGTTTTAGGAAAATAATAATAATGTGAAAAGAGGAATTGAGAGGTCAGGATCTGAGGTGGCAGTGGTGTAGTGGTAGTTCACTAGATGAGAAGTCCAGCACTCCAGGCTAATATTCTGGGTTTAAATCACTCCATGGCAAAAATCTGGAATAAAAATGGCTTAATGGTGGCCACATAACCACTGTCAATTGTAAAAACTCATCTAATTTAGTTATGTTGTTTAGGGAAGGAAATCTGTAATCCTTACTTGGTCTGACAACAGTGTAGATGACTCTTAACTGCCCTTTGAAATGCTTGAATAAGCCACTATGTTCAAGGGCAGACAGGACCAGGCAAAATATGTTGACTTTGCCAGCAAAGCCCACATAAACTTTAAAAAAATGGAATCAACATGTAAGTGAATTTAGAAGGCAGAGGAAGGAAGAAGGAAATAAATTCATTAAGGCTAAATGGAATATATTTTAATGCAAGGAGGCTGAGGAATATGATAGATATTGAGGGCACATATAGGCATGTAGAAGTATGATCTAGTTATGATTGAGAGTTGGCTAAAAGATGGGTTGGTTTGGCAGTTTGACATTCCTGATTAAAGGGTAATCACAAGATTGGGAGGGGAATAGAAGGGGCAGGCGGCCACAACATTAATTAAGGACCAGTTATAGCAATGGCAGAGATATTATCTTGGAAGAATGATTAAATGGGGTCATACGGATAGAAATAAATAAATGCAAAAGGGCCAAACACGTTGTTGGGAATACACTATGGGCCCCCAAGTGGTCAGGGAGAGAAAAAGAGAGGATGAAATATTGAATCAAATTTCAGAAAAGTGTAAAACTAATGAGGCACAAATAGGAGATTCTGTACACCCAAACATTAAGTAGGATAACTTAAGATGCTGAAAATTTGAATCAAACACAGGAAACGTTGAAGAAACTCAGCAGGCCTGGTCACATCTGTGCAGAGAGAAATAGAGTTAATGTTTTGAGTCCGATATGTGTTCTATGTTAGTTTCCCAATTACAGCAGGTTTCCCCAGTGTGGGGTACAATGCAGATTGTTAAGGAGATCTTGATAACAAACACATTTTGATGAAGGCGGATGTGCTGCATGCACTGTCTGAGCTGACGACATCAATGGCTACCACTTTTGGATGCCTGCCCCACCAGCGCAAGAGAGGGTACATGATGCAAAGGGGACCCATTCATTCGGATTTGGAAATATCATTCCTTCAGTGTCACTGGAATTCCCTCCCCGATGGCATATTGTGGGGATGTGTCACACCAAATAAAACCCAGCACTACTGCCTTCCCTATGGCAACTATGGCAAGGCAATAAATACTGCAATTTGTGATGGGGTGGTGAATACATGACTATCTGGAGAAAAGCAGTGGAAGTTAGTTGTTTTTAGATCAGGAGATCAAAGACCCAATCTCTGCCTCTCTGAGCCTAGAGAAAGAGAATCAAAGTGAAGGTGTGAAGACTTGGCGAAAGTGAGCAGTATAGTACTTGGGGTCAGTGGTGGCAAAAGCTGGGAATATGAAAATTAAGCAAAGAATCAGTTCTGGTTTGAGTAATTTGTTGCCGAATGTTATGTGAAAACTGAACAGGAAGAATTTACAAGATTGAGAGACTGGCCTTCCTAATATAGTGCAGAAACTCGGGCAACATCAAGAAGAGAGGAACAACGAAATTGATTTGTGAAGGAATGAAGAAAGACAAGATCAGAAACAAGTATGTCAAGGTGGCAACTGGGTTTAGTGAAAGTTATGTGAGCATCTGTTGTGAACATCTGGAGCAAACATGGTGAGATAAGTGTTGGAGATGGAACTGCCATAAAGAAGATGAGAAAGACCTAACACTAACTAGAAACCTGTGATATCAAGGGATATAGAGTCACAGAGATGTACAGCATGGAAACAGATCCTTTGGTCCAACTCATCCATGCTGATCAGATATCCTAACCTAATCTAGTTCCATTTGCCAGCCCTTGGCCCATATTGCTCTAAACGCTTCCTATTCAAATACCCATTTAGATGCCTTTTAAATGCTGTATTTGTACCAGCCTCTACCACTTCCTCTGGCAGCTCATTCCTTACACGCACCACCCTCTGCATGAAAAAGGTGCCTCTTAGGTCCCTTTTATATTTTTCCCCTATTCACCTTTAACTTCTGGACTCCCCCACCCCAGGGAATAGTCCTTGTCTTTTTATCCTATCCATACCCCTCATGATTTTATAAACCTCCAGCGATATTGTGAGAGAAATGGATGGCTGACAGGAAGAGATGGAGAAGGGCAACCCAAAGTAAAATGAGACAAACTTTTAAATGACCCTCATGCATTAAAACAATGGTAAAGAACGTGCATATCAGGAGGATAGGTATGCAGTGCATGGGGGTTGGCAGCCACTTGGTACTGTGAGGTTTATCAGAGAAATGGGGCAAAGCTCCCAAACAGAATTGAGGGGCCACCTAAGCACAAAAAAAAAGGCAGGAGCTGACAATAGGGCACTACTCTCACAGTCTTCATCCAGTGGAATGAGGAACAACACCTTCAAAAGGAGGACAGTTCCCTGAGTATCAAGTGGACAGAGGAGAAGAACAAGGGTAGTAAGGAGTTTGAGATAATAAATTCACGGCATAGGAACTATTGCCAAAGAAGTGGCTAATTGAAGTCACCAAAAATTTGTAGTACTGTAGTCTCTTAACGGTCTAAGGTGATGGTCAGATATCCATGGCCTCATTATCAAAGACTTACCAATCATGGTCACAGTTCCTTGCAAGGGCTGGTTGTAGATCTTGGCAACTCAAACAGCTAGCACCACTCAGGTCACTGATGTGCTTTCTCGAAGAGCCAGGCAGATATTGTTTGCAGGCTCAGAGAGCAGTGAATTCTCCCCAGTCCCCAGATTCTTTAGTTGCAGAACATCATTAATAGTAACATGGGTACAATCAAAACAGTCGATGTGATCCATCAACAGGGAGGCATTCCACTCCCTCAATATCCAACTGTTTCCAACCACAATAAAAGCTTTCTCCAAGTATGCACTTCATTTCCTGGCAGCTATTGACTCCTTCATCATTCACCAGTGCAGGCTGTCTCAGCAATTCACTTTAACTTACAGACTCCATAGGGGATCCTAGTGGATAAGTGATGCTTTGGAGAGATGGCTACTCTCCTCTCTACAAGAAACATAGAAAGTAGGAGTTGGCCATATGGCCTTTTGAGCCTGCTCTGATATTCAAAATGATCATGGCTAATCATTCAACTCAGGATCCTGTTCCCACTTTCTCACAATCCCTTTGATTTCTTTAGTTCTAAGAATTATATCTATCTTCTTGAAAACATTCAATGTTTCGGCCTCACCGCATTCTGTGTTCGGGAATTCCACAGGCTCCCCACACTCTGGGTGGTGATATTTCTCCTCGTCTCAGTCCTAAATGGCCTGCCCTGTATCTTTAGACTGTGACCCCAGGTTCTGGACTCGCTGCTCATCAGGAATATTTACCTTCAGTATTGCTGTTAGAATTTTATAGGTTTCCATGAGATCATTCTTCACTCTTCTAAACTCCAATGAATATAGTCCTAACTAATCCAGTCACTTTTCATTTGTCAGTCCTGCCGTCCTAGGAATCGGCCTGAAAGAGGAAGTGGCATGGTAGCAATTATCCTGGATGTGGAGATTTCCATGGGCCATCTCTGGAGGCTTCTGCACTAGCATTATTACAGGGGTAGCCTCCATCACTGCACAAATGCTCCCAATGTCTCCTATCAATATCATTGATTGGTCACAGCTGTAAGTGCACAACTCTAAATACTGTCACTCTCCACATTGGGGTTGGCCACACTCAGTGAAGGAGCAAATGCACTTGAAGCCTTGAGCCATGGTGCTCTCCATTCTGCATCCATGACTGTGTGTTGCCTTGGGCCTCCAAGCTATGAGAGCTGGTTTAGAAAGGAGGCTTAATGTGCCCAGCATCAGTGGTGCTATATCTGACCTGCATCCTCTGAGGGGGACAGCTCTTGGCTGACTTTGTTTTTGGCATCACCTTCTGCTCACTGGGGATCTGTTCATCACCCAGGTATGAGGACCTACTAAAGTGATTGTATCTTTACTGTTACAAGGTGTGACAGAGCTGGTTTAAGCGATACTTGGCCCATTTATAAGTGCTGCCATTTTATATGTGAAATGCAATACAGCTCTTGTTGTACAGGAGTCTGAAAGGGTTAATATTAAGCAGTGTCATAGCACCCACCCACTATGATGCTGAGATGCGGACAGATCAGTTTATGATTTCAGAGAAATGAGATCTGACATTTGAACCTCCTCAAACTCTAATAGTGTTGATCATATCAATATAAATGGTTACTTGTTTCTAACTTGCAATAAACTAGATCTTGTCAACCACAAAGAATAGGTAGACAGTTAGTCACACTCTGCCACTAGATCGAACAGGCCTTGAAGTTTCCCATGCTTAGAGAATGGTGACAGAAACCTTCATCATGAGCAGCAGCTTGTATATTGTCGTGAACTGATGTGCCCACACAAGATCTCTGATGCAGACTGAGGGGTCAGGAAATGGGCTGTGCATACACATTTCCCATGTTTAACAGCAACATGCATCCTGAGGTTGGTCAGCTGGAGGGGAGGTACCTAGAAGACTGTCCTCTGCAATTATTATTACAATCTCATTGTCGAAGTGTCAAAGTGAGACAGGTTGTTGAATCCCTCCAGTTTCTGGACATACCGCTTCATCTGCTACCTGTGTCTGTAATTTCCATTCATGTCTGCTTGGTTTGGGTGGGTAACCACCTGCTGCCAGCCTCTGGGAACAGGACCTCTCAACTCTTCCTCATGTTTAAAGTACCTCCCAGTTTGCATGTGTGAATCAAGGAGATGTCCTGGCCTGAATTCCAGGCCTCTGCATCTGCAGAGGCATTTTTCCAATCTGAAGGGAAAGCAAAGAATGGCAAACATACTAATTGATGCCAAGGTGTATTTAAATCAGCCTACACATTCTGATCTGCCATTGTGAATGTGGGCTTTTGCCTTCAGTGGTGTATTTGTATCTGAAATGGCAATACTTCTGGAGCTCCCATAAGAACTAGACATGAGCAACATACCATAGAAAGAATTAACATTTATTATGGCACATCAGCATCTGGAATAATACTAAGTAAGCTGTTTGACAAATGGTAATGTGCTTCACCATTGTGTCATGCTTCAAGTGGCCTCAATGAAGATGGAGACTGAGACTTTATGTCCTGGGTCACATGATATGATACAGTAATGGTATTGTTATGAAGTTGAAAGCATGTACTGGACCTTTAAGAGAGACAGAATGCTATTCTGAACTGAAAGCTTACAAGCACCTATGTATATGACTAGTTGGCAGACCCAGAGTGTACTGGAAAATTGAAGTCATGATTTGGAGATGCTGGTGTTGGACTGGGGTGTACAAAATTAAAAATCACACAACACCAGGTTATAGTCCAACAGGTTTAACTGGAAGCACACTAGCTTTCGGAGCACTGCTCCTTCATCAGGTGGTTGTGGAGGACACAATTGTGAGGCACAGAATTTATAGCAAAAATTTACAGTGTGATGTAACAAATTATACTTTGAAAAATACCTTGATTGTCTATTGAGTCTTTCATCTGTTCGAATACCATGATAGTTTCACTTCTTTCATGTGTAAATCACAAAACCTTTTTTTAAAAGTTGTATTCTATAACATATTGTCAAGCTAACATATTGTCTAGCTAACATCAATTGTTACAGCTAACCAATCAGTTTAAATTATGCCCCAGGATACTAAAACCCAATTGCGTTTGAATTTATTGTTTTGCCAACATCGAACCAATGAGATGATCTGATGCTGGGGTATAAAAATGCAGACATTTTGAAAATTGGAGAGAGAGAGCAACTGCCATCGAGACAGAAAAACATGGAGAGCTAACATCTTGCTCTCCAAGAAATTAGGAAACATTCTCTATCAAAGGTATCTTTTCATATGAAACATACTTTCAGTAAAAAGAAAGAAGATGACCCAGGGAGATCCTTAGCCGGCAGAGGGAAGACAGAAAAAGACAGCAGCTGTGTGGTTTTGAAATTAAGTTGATATAATTTAATTGTCTTATTAGAACAGCATATTGTTACAGAGTTAGGGGCAGATAGTAAGCAGTTCAGAGAAAAGGGGGCTTAGAGGTATGAATAGTTGTTGTTTAATGTTCACTTTTAGAGTTAAAAAATAAATTAATGTTATTTTCTTTAAATAATGGAATTTGAGAGTTCTCTGTCACTCATATCTTAACAGATTACAAGGCAAGGCAAACTTTTCTTGGTGTTCAGGTTTTCTGTAGCAGAGGGTTCACCTCAGTGTTGTAATAATATTATGATCTTGTCTTTTAAAATGTATACTGCATGCTAGTAGTGAAACATCCATCCAACCACGCCACCCAGGAAACAAACCATACCCATCTCTGTGCCAATGAAGGATGATCCTGTGAAATTATGGCCAATGACTGTATCTAACCACACAAAAATAGGTTCTGGATGTAGCAGTCTTCTGTTCCCAACCCAAGAAGAAATTCCTACCTGTTAATTCTGCCTCTCCTTCTCCAAAGATGCTGCCTGACTTGATGAGCATTTGCAATATTTTCAGTTTTTGTTTCAAATTTCCAACAGCTCATTATTTGCAATTTTCTCTCTGAGAATATTAGCCATAAAGAGGAGTGGTGGGATGGATTAGAAATGCATCTGTTGTTGGGGATACGGAAAGTGGAGAAGATATGATTGTAACCCTAAAGCTACAGTAAACAAAGTTGCTGGGAATCTGAATGGATAAAAATAAAGGAGGATAGGATGATTTAATTTGGACACATCACCACATTTAGATGGCACAAATCCCAGGTTACTGAGGGTAGCAAGGTTAGAATTCCCTCCCTAAACCTTTCCACTTCTGTCTTTGTGTTCCCCTTTAAGATGTTGCTTAAATCCACTTTAATCAAGCATTTGTTCAGCTGTCCTTATACCTCCTTGTATGGCTCACTGTCATGTGTTGTTGCATAATGTCTCAGTGAAACACCTTGGGACACTATTGCTTCAAAGGTGCTGTATAAATTCAGTTAGTGTAGTTCAAGAATAATATGGGGACCTAAGGAAAGAGTGGGGCAGGAGGGTTAGTTTGGGAACAGTACAATGAAGGGCCAACACAGATCTTTATTACATCAATCTATGCTACAAGACAAGTTTGGATTTGATAATTAGCTCAGTGACAGTGTGTTTTATTGTAGAATGAGCTTCCAGGGCAGTTTAGTCTCCTTTCTCACTCTTTCTCTCCATCATGCAGACTGTGTCAAACTGACCCCACGGACTGGCTTCAGACCGAATGAGTACACAGAGAATAAGAAGCTGAAGAGCTGCTCCTTGCGTCTGAGCCACAACCGTCTGTGTGACCTCAGTGGACTGCAGCAGGTGGTTGATGCCTTGCTTGTGGAACCAGAACGTTTATTTTGGATTGACCTCTCCTTCAACAGCTTTCCCAATATTGACCCTGTAGGTAATTGCTAGGGTTTCTTTAGTTGCATTGAAATCAAACAAATTTTCTCCACTGGCCACCTTCAATAGCCATTGAGACAAGCTTCATACATACACAGATTATTTCTTCTTTATTTCATCACAGCCTGAAGATCACTTGTAATGGCTTCTCTTCCTGCTTCCGGACCATTAGCAAATGCTCCTACTGTCCTATTATCAGCATCAGTATAACCGCTTACTGTCACCTCCATAACATTCTCGATCTTCACCACTGTCTAATCAATGCTGCTGAAACTTTTATGCTTTTGTCACTTGCAGACTTGACATCCACTTCTGTCTGGCATTCATATGGTATATACTCAAATTTGAGGTCATCCAAAACTCTGCTGTTTTTGTCATTTTGTCCCAAATTCTGTTCACTTATTACCCCTTCTATTCATTGTACTATACTGGCTCTCTTGGTCCAGTAGTACATCAGATTTTAAAATTCTCATCCATGCTTTCAAAGCCCAATGGCCTCACTTATCCCTATCTCACAACCTTCACCAGACCCATCTACTGTCTCTTTCTCTGCAAACTTTTTTTATAAATTTGTTCATGTGGGCATTGCGTCTGAGCCTGAATTTATTGCCCATTCATAGTTGCCTTGAGAAGGTGGGTGGTGAGCTACTGCCTTGAACTGCTGCAGTCTATTTGGTGTACTCAATGCCATTGGAGAGGTAGTGACCTCGATTTCGACCTAGTGACCATGAAGGAATGGCAACATACTTCTAATTCAGGACGGTGACTGGGTTTGGAAGGGAACTTGCAGGTGGTGGTGTACCCATGTCTCCCAACATCTTCCAGCCCCTACAATACTGTGCATCCTAGACTTTAATAGTGCCATCATTTGTGACCATATCTTCAGCTGACTGAGCACCAAGCTCTGAAAACCCCTCTCTCAATCTTCTTTCTCCTTCACAGCTTCTTAAAATGAACTCAGCTTTTAGTCACGTGATCTTCTGTAGGCAATGTGATTCAGTGTCCAGTGTAATTTATAAGGAGGTCGGGTTGTTTTATTACACTGAAGGGTCTTTAAGAATATAAGCCACCAATGTAACCTTTTCCACCCCAACAACTTTCCCATACCTCTGTATTGCCCCAATTCTACCCTCTTTTGCATTTCCAATTTTAATCACTTCACCGTTCATGTTATTATATACTTGTGAAGTACCTCGGGATGTGAAAAACACATCAATGTAATAGAGGACTCAAGTTCTGAAGAAGGGTCACTGGATCCAAAACACTAACTCTGCTTTCTCTCCACAGGTGCTGCCAGACCTGCTGAAGTTTTCCAGCAATTTCTAGTTTTGTTTGATTTTCAGCACTTGCAATGCTTTGCATTTTGTTTAATATCAATCCAAAAACAGGAATACCTGACTGGTGCATTGGATTGAATATTGTGTCTAAATGGTCTTTACTGCACTAATGTACTAATTTACATCCTAAAACCCTGATATAGAAATCTACTTTGATGTTTTGCTATTTTCAGATTGGCTTGGTTGTAAGAGTAAGTGGCACCTCAAATAATGCAATGCTCCCATCCTGTAGAATCATACAACATTATAGACCATTCAGCCCAGCCAACCCATGCTAGCTCTTTACAACAGTTCTCCAGTTATTCCCACATTCCTACTCTCTCTCTCTCTCTCTCCCAAAAAATCTGCAAAACTTACAAGTTTTTAAATCCAATTCGATTTTGAAAGCTACCAGTAAATCTGCTTCCACCGTCCTTTTCAGGCTGTGTTCCAGATCACAGTTCACAGTCTTTAAAAATAAATACCCTCCTTTCCTGGAGTGAAGGTGTCTTCCTAATTGCCGTGAAGTGATTTCCGCTATGTTTGAACATTACCTTCCAACCCCTGCTTTGTGCCGCTGTTTTGTGAGATTGTTGTATTCAGAGTGCACCGTGAACCTGACCAACAGCTGTAGAGGATCTTCTAATGTTGAAAGATTGTTTGAATGTTTGCTTGAGCTGAACTCCAAACCAGAGCCTTCTGGCTGTGGGTGGCCAGGAGGGGGATAAGGGGGCTGCCATTAGTCTTACATGAAATATATTTGACAGTCTTAGTCCATGCTCAGGCAGCAGATATAAAAATACTTAGGGTTATTTCCAGACCTCTGGAATAAATGCTGACTGTCTTTGTCCTGTAGAGTAGCATTATCATTAATAAATGTAGGAATAAATGAATAAGTAACATTTGAATATAAAATGACGCCAATGTCACTTTGTTTTGGGAATTTTACAAATGGTCATCTTTCACCCATCTTATCTCTCAACAGGTCCTCATCCAGTGCACCAAACTGCAAATTCTCAATCTACACGGTAACCAAATCAGTGAGCTGTATGAGGTGGATAAGTTGGCCTCATTGCCTCACCTACGGAGCCTGACACTACATGGCAACCCTCTAGAACTGGTCAAAGGATACAGGTACCCAGCTGGGAACATGTGTCTCTTCCATTTCAGTGAATTTTAGGGTGATCCAAGACCAAATACAACCCTTCCAACAGGCTCTGTCTATTCAGTGGGTAACTCTCCTACTGCCTTACCTATCTTACCAAAGTGACAAAACATTGTGGGCTATTAACAAGCTGTTTGACTATGTCCTGGACAGAGATGAGGAAGTTCTTCTCACAGAGGGTAGTGAACCAGCAGAATTTTTTTTGCAGAGGACTGTAGAGCCTGAGCCATTAGTATATTCAAGGCTGAGATAAACAGATTTTTAATCAGTAAGAGAATCAGAGTTATGTGGAAAAGACAGAATAATGGAGCTGAAGATTTATCAGATTAGTCAAGATCTCACTGCATGTCTTGGTGGATTGAATGGCATATTTCTGCCCCCAAATCTTATAAGTACCCACATTCAATCGGGAGCAGGAGCAAATCGTACCAATTGTCCTGATGGCTGCTGGTGTGGAGACAGGAACAGTCTCAGGCTGAGTCTAAGGCAGACAAGCTCCCTTCCTATGGGACGGGAGTTCTGATGAAAGTCTGACAACCTTCCGTCACGTTATCCAGTGACCAAACTCTACACTTACTGAGTTTGCTTTGCACTTTGTCCCAATAGCATTTAAAATCTCACTCTTTCTGGTTGCTAGTCTGGAGAGATAAACACTCCCATACTGCACACCTGGTTTGGTTCAGGCAGTGCAAAAATCATTCTTGCGTCAGCAGAGCACGTGCTTTCATCCAAAAATAAAGAACTTAAATTTATTTAGAGCCTTTCACTTCCTGAGGATGTCCCCAAACACTTTATAGCCAATGAAACAATATTTTTAAAAGATGTTGTCACTGTTAAAATGGAAGAAACACAGCAATCAATTTGGGCCATGATAGGTACCACGCTAAATAATGAGGTAATCTATAAGAGGCATTGTGAAAAAGTATTAGGATAACTCCACTACTCTTCTGCAAATGATGCCAAGAGAGACCAGCCAACAGCTCTGTATAATTGGCCATGCCATAAACACACAGATCATAAATCATTCCCTGCTCTCTTCTGTAATGAATTCTCTGCTTCCTCAACTCACATTTAGTCATCAACAGACTGAAAAAACTTCTCTTGGAATACTAGAATCACACAGCAGAGGGCGACACTGTGCCAAGACCGGGATTGATTCCACCCTTGGGCGATTGTGTAGGGTTTGCACGTTCTTCTCATGACTGTTTAGATTTCCTCCCACAGTCCAAAGACCTACCAATTAGGTGGATTGACTACGCTAAATTGCCCACAGTGTCCAGGGATGTATGTGCAGGCCAGGTGGATTAGCCATGGGAAAATGCAGGGTTACAGGGGGGTAAGGTAGTGGGTGGGTCTGGGTGGAATGCTATTCGGAGGGTCAGTGTGGATTCAATGGCCAGAATGACCAGCTTCCATACTCTCTTGATGCTAGGAGGCTATTCAGCTCATTGTGCTTATGCAGTCTCTTTAGATTTAGATTAGATTACTTACAGTGTGGAAACAGGCCCTTCGGCCCGACAAGTCCACACCAACCCTCCGAAGAGCACCCACCCATACCCATTCCCCTACATTTACCCCTGCAACTAACACTGCGGGCAATTTAGCATGGCCAATTCACCTAACCTGCACATTTTTGGACTGTGGGAGGAAATCGGAGCACCCGGAGGAAACCCACGCAGACACGAGGAGAACCGTGCCACCTGTGATCTATCTAGTTTTATCCATTCTTCCCATTCATGCCTCATAGCCTTGCAAATATTCTCTCTTCAGATGTTTAGCCAATTCCTTCTTAAAAATTACAATTAAATCTGCCCTTTCAGGAAGGATGTTCAAGAGTATAACAATGTACTGGGACTGTTCTCCCTTGGAGAGAACATGTCTAAGAGATTTGTTTAAAGTTATCAAAGTAATGAGTGGCCTGGATAGAGGGAGAGATTGTTTCCCCCTATCCATTATACAGTACTTATTTCCATTTTCTTGACCCTTCTCGTCAGTCGTGGCCAATTCACCTAACCTGCACATTTTTGGACTGTGGGAGGAAATCGGAGCACCCGGAGGAAACCCACGCAGACACGAGGAGAACCGTGCCACCTGTGATCTATCTAGTTTTATCCATTCTTCCCATTCATGCCTCATAGCCTTGCAAATATTCTCTCTTCAGATGTTTAGCCAATTCCTTCTTAAAAATTACAATTAAATCTGCCCTTTCAGGAAGGATGTTCAAGAGTATAACAATGTACTGGGACTGTTCTCCCTTGGAGAGAACATGTCTAAGAGATTTGTTTAAAGTTATCAAAGTAATGAGTGGCCTGGATAGAGGGAGAGATTGTTTCCCCCTATCCATTATACAGTACTTATTTCCATTTTCTTGACCCTTCTCGTCAGTCGTTTGTTAATGGAATTCTGGACTTTATTAATAGAGGAGTAGAGTACAAAAACAAGGATGTTAGGCTGGATGCATAAACCACTAATTCAGTCTCAGGTGACGTATTGCATCCAATTCTGGGAATACCTCCACCTACAAGCTCCCCTCCAAGTGACTCACCATTCTAACTTGGAAATATACTATCATTCCATCGGTGTCACTGGTACAAAATCCTGTAGCTTCCTTCCCAATGGCATCTTGGGGTTAACCTAACAGAAAATGGACTGTAGGAATTCAAGACGGCAGCTCATCAACTGGGCACAGACGACATAGGTCATTCTGCTCTAACGTGTGTGTTGTTAACGTGATTGATGAATTGGGGACACCTTCTAAAGCGCAATCTTTTAAAATGTGAGATGGCTGTAACATGATTACATTGCCAACACTTGAAGCACTGTTTCTAAAGCGTGATTTTTCTATAATGGGGGTTGCACAAGAATGCAACCATCACATTATAGAAGACCAACTGTAAATGATGCCCCACATTCCACAAAAGAACAAAGATAGACATGGGGAAAAGTTCAATTTTTTTTTCTTTGAGACCTAGGCATTGCTGGCCAACTCAGCATTTATTTTCTATCCTGAATTGAGCTCTGTAATAAGGGTGCTGTATAAATGCAATTGATGGTGAAAGGGGAGTGGGATTGATGGGATAGCTGCAGGTTGAATGTTTTCCTCAACTGTAAAGATCAATGAAACTCCATCTGCAGGAGATTAACACTCTGCCTCTTTCTCCCTTTTCCCCATTCCCTCCCCAAAGGAGTTATGTGGTGGGGATTGTCCCACAGTTGAAGTCACTAGACTACAGCACAATCACCAAACAGGATCGTTCTACTGCCACTATCCTGAAGTCATTCACCAAACGCAAGCATGTTGCTAGAAGAAAGTACGACGACTGATTCCCAGGCGCTGCCTCACTGGATTTCTCCTGGTACCTGATCAGTCTGTATTCCTGGCTGGAACAAAGCCACAGAAATAGAGAACTCTTTCTGCAACTTTCCCTAATTGATATCAAAAAAAAACTTTGTTGTGCACTTATTATTCTTAATAAGATTACTCAGTGTCTCTTCCCCTTCTGGCTGTGATTGTGTGTGTATGGTGGGGGGGGCAGAGAGAGAGAGCGAGAGAGCGAGAGGGGTTATAGAGGACGATTACACTTGAATGCAGATCAAATCTCTTGCCCCCTCCCACCCTGCATTGGACTCCTCCACAGGAAAAGCCATTATCAGCTGCAAACCATAGCTGGAGTGCTGCAGCCTTGCTGATGGAAATGCCACAGGAGCTGTCTCACCGACATCAATCAGGAAATGGAGACAGTGGGCGATAGGGGGCACAGAGCAGAAATGTCTGTGTGTTGGGGTGGGGATGAAGGTGTAGGCATGAAACACCATCAAAGGTTAGAAGGAAAAATAACACCTTGTCTTGAGCTGGTCCCTTCCATGTGCAAAGTTTATTGAATTAAGACTTCCAATTCCATAACCTTCTCCCATTTCTTCTCAGTAACATGTCTCTTTGGAGTTGTAAGAGTTGGATTTAAAAACCCTAAGCTAATTGTAGGCTGAAGGTTGCCCTATCAACCATGTTACAGGTAGTGCAGGGAATCATAGGCAGCATGGTGAGCTGGTTAACAGAGACCATGTAAGATGCAGAAGCAGCAGTAGACTGTTTGGCCCATCTACTCCACCTTTCAGTAAAATCTTGGCTGAACTTATCCTCAACTTCACTTTCCTGCCTTTTTCACAACTTTTATTCCATTCCTACTGTCTTAACATACTTAAAATGACCCAGCCTCAAGAGCCCTCTGGGGTAAAGGAATTCCATAAATTCACTACCATATGAAGAAAGACCCCTTCATTTCTTTTAAAAGGGTGACCCCTTACTCTCCCTAATGTTGTCAGAAGGGCCGCCAAGTAAATCAGCACTGACTACCAAAGCCTGACACTACTCTGCTATTCTGTGCAACAAGGAACTGTCAGTCATCAAAACAGTTTGCCTTTCTGATGTAATTACTTAACATAATTTGACTTCACTTCTCTCAGAGGGTTGAGAATCTGTGGAACTCACTGCCAGAGTGCAGTGGAGGCAGAATCAACCTTCTGATGAAAATCAGAAGGGATAAAAGGCTACGGGGATCAGGCAGGAAAGTGGAGTTGAGACCAGGATATGAAAAGCCATGACCACTTTAAATGGCAGAGCTACTCAAAGGATTGAATTGCCTTCTCACACTCCAAATTCCTATGACCCTGACTCTTCATTTAAAATCTGCAATCACTTCATTCACAAGTCCCTCATTGCTCTTCTCAGGCTGTACAGACAAGTTGACTGATTAACACACATTTTATATTGGGAAATCAATTCTGTGACTGTGTCAAAATCTTATCCAGAACCTCAATGAGTGTAATAAAATTATTCTTAATTTAAAAATTAAAACATTAAAGATATTTAGCAGATCTGTTAATGGTAGAGAGAAAGTTTTTTTTTAAATATATAAAATGCTCTAACATTTTACCTGAAACTTGGTATGATGAGAAATTAGGCAAAAGTGAGGACTGCAGATGCTGAAGATTAGAGTCAAGATTAGAGTGGTGCTGGAAAAGCACAGCAGGTCAAGCAGCATCCGAGGAGCAGGAAAATAGATGTTTCAGGCAGGAGCCCTTCATCAAGAATCCTGATAAAGGGCTCCTGCCCGAAATGTCGATTTTACCACGATAAGCAATTGTCAATTTTGGTAGGAAGAAGAAAAATGCATATTATCTAAATGGAGAGAGTTGCAGTGTTACCTAATGCTCAAGTCACAAGGGGTCAGTGTTCAGGAACTGCAAGCAATTAGGAAAGCTAATAGAATGTTATTTGTTGCAAAGAGAATTGAATACAAAGTTAGGGAGGTAATGTTTCACTGATCCAGGACACTGGTGAGACCACATCTGGAGTGCTTTGTACAGAATTAGCCTCCTTATTCATCAGAAGCAGTTCAATGGGAGTTTACTTGACTAATACTCAAATGGGCAGGTTGTCTTACATAGAAAGCTCGGATAACCTCAGCTTGTATCAGCAAGTGACTAGAAGTGAAAGAGGAAACATGATTGAAGCACACAAGATCCTGAGAGGTCTTGCCAAAGTGTCTACGGGAAATGTAGTACTAGAGGTTGCTATTTAAAATACTTTGGAAGTATTGTAATTCTAAAAACATAAACAAGGAAGAAGAGTAAGCTGCTCCGCCCTTTGAGCCTGTCCATTCAAGGTGGTCATGGCTGACATGATTTTAACCTCAACTACATTCCTGATCATCTTTTATCCCCTTGGCATTCACGTCCATGGCTGGAAGGATTAACTAATTTCTCCTTCCACAGACGCTGTTAGACCTCTAGAGTTCCTCCAACATAGTCTCTGTTTGAGGAAAACCCTTAGCCAGAGACAGTGATGAGAATGTGAAACTCACCAGAACGATGCATTAAAAACCAAACAAAACAAACATGAAAAACATGAATAAGGTGATATGGTAATAGGGTGATATGTCAAAAGGTGAGAGGTAGTATTTAGAACATGAACATTTACATGGGCAATAAAGCTGAACAGCTTGCTTTACTGAACATTCATATCAAATTCCCCAGCTCCCTGGCAATTCTGCTATTTTAAAAAAAACATTTTGTTCTCACTTCCTTTAATTTATTTTAAGTCCAGGTGCAGGAAACACATTTAATCAACCCTCCAGATCAATTGGATCTTTAAGTGACTTCCATTTATATCGCATCTTTCATGGCCACTGGACAGTGAAACACTTCACAGCCAATGAAGTACTTTTGAAGTTTAATTACAGTTACGTTGTAAATGAGGCAGTTTATGCACAGTATGCTCTCACAAATAGCAAATAGTGATAATGACCAAGTAATCGGTTTCTGTAATGTTGACCCAGGACCAAGGGAAAATGCCACAAATTCTACCTCAAAACACTCACAGGTTTCATTTTTACATCCATCTGAACAAGTGGTAGGGCTGTTTATCATCTCATCAGAGAAATGGCACCTGCAAACAATGAAACATTCTGTCTGTACTACAGCTATATTGTCAGTTTAGACTTTGTGCTCAAATCCTGGATCGAGACTTTAATTTGGAAGCTTATTATTCATAGTTGAAATGCAGCTAACTGAAACGCTCTACAAAAATGAACTTTATAAAGTTCCAGAAAAGCATCTGCTGTTAAGCAGACTAATCCAGGGAAAGCTGAAGTCAGGAGCAAGTCTGGGAAGAGAACTAAAAATAATTCACCTGTTTAAAAGACCTAAGCATGAAGGAAAAGGTCCATTTATTTCTTGTCTGATTCAAGACAATGGGGAGAGAATTGCATGAAATCTCATCTCAGAAAAGAATGGGAAAGCACATTTTCTCGATAAACCAGCAGGCACTCGAGAGCGGTGCTGGAAAAGCACAGTTCAGGCAGCATCTGAGGAGCAGTAAAATCAACATTTCGGGCAAAAATCCTTCATCAGGAATACAGACAGAGTGCCTGAAGGGTGGAGAGATAAATGAGGGTGGATATTTCTCCACCCTTCAGGCACTCTGCCTGTATTCCTGATGAAGGGCTTTTGCCCGAAATGTTGATTTTACTGCTCCTCAGATGCTGCCTGAACTGTGCTTTTCCAGCACCGCTCTCGAGTGCCTGCTGGTTTATGGAGAAAATGTGCTTTCCCATTCTTTTCTGAGATGAGAATTCATGCAATTCTCTCCCCATTGTCTTGAATCAGACAAGAAATAAATGGACATTTTCCTTCATGCTTCGGTCTTTTAAACAGGTGAATTATTTTTAGTTCTCTTCCCAGACTTGCTCCTGACTTCAGCTTTCCCTGGATTAGTCTGCTTAACAGCAGATGCTTTTCTGGAACTTCATAAAGTTCATTTTTGTAGAGCGTTTCAGTTAGCTGCATTTCAACTATGAATAATAAGCTTCCAAATTAAAGTCTCGATCCAGGATTTGAGCACAAAGTCTAAACTGACAATATAGCTGTAGTACAGACAGAATGTTTCATTGTTTGCAGGTGCCATTTCTCCGATGAGATGATAAACAGCCCTACCACTTGTTCAGATGGATGTAAAAATGAAACCTGAGTGTTTTGAGGTAGAATTTGTGGCATTTTCCCTTGGTCCTGGGTCAACATTACAAAAACAGATTACTTGGTCATTATCACTATTTGCTATTTGTGAGAGCATACTGTGCATAAACTGCCTCATTTACAACGTAACTGTAATTAAACTTCAAAAGTATTGCCTGTATTCCTGATGAAGGGCTTTTGCCCGAAACGTCGATTTTACTGCTCCTCAAATGCTGCGCTTTTCCAGCACCACTCTACTCCAGAATCTGGTTTCTAGCATCTGCAGTCATTGTTTTTACCTACTCGAGAGCAAGGTTGTTCCTGAGCAGAGAAACACCCAATAGTTCAGCTGGTTGAGTTCACCAACTGGCCAAATGCATGTGTTTCTCTCCACCCCACTATCCAATAGCTCTTAACAACTAGAATGGGACTGAAAGGAAAAAAAATGGGCAATTCTCCAAATACAACTGAAGAATCTGAAACATAAAAAGCTGCTGAGGTGAGAAATCTCTTGCTAAAATGCCATATTCTTGCTTTTTAAGGAGACACAGAAGCCAAAAGGAGTCAGATCAGCATCTGGAGGAGTTCAAATTCCATTCAATTTTGGAACATAAAGCTAGTCTTATTAATGGTGACTATGAAGTAGCCATATTGTTCTAAAAGCCGCCTTGTTCAGCAATGTCCTATAGGAAAAGAAATCTGCTGGCATTGTGGGTTCTGGTGTGTGTGACTCCAATCCCACACAATAATGTGGTTGACCCTTTGGAACAGCAGAGTAAGCCACTCAGTTCAAGGGTAGTTAGGGATGAGCAAAAATGTTGGCCTTGTCAGTGAATGCTGTGTACAGAATAATAAAAAAAAGGTAATGATATACTTGGAAAGTTTATTTCAGATCAATCCAAACAGGTTGAATTCAGCACATTTTTCTCAACATACCAGGCACACCAAACTCATATTTCCATTTGTTAAATAGATGCTGTGGCAACAATTGCTGCTCTCTGCCCCTCCTCTCCCTCCATTCCTCCAGCAAATTGACCTAGAAAGGAAGGTAGGCAAGCAATGTTCCACAGGCTCTGGTACCTCACTGAATTGGCTGTTTAGTGGACAAAGCAGGAATCATCAGGTTATGCAGCAATAAAATACACGACACATGAATCCCAAGCCCAAAGTCAGCCCATGTCATCACCACAGAGAAAACAGGAAACCTCCTGGTGTATGATCCTCTAAATTCCGGGGTCAACAGCAAACAAAAAAAGTCTCCCATAAGCAGCCATGATCAGATAACTCAGCACAGACTCAGTTGCTGATATGATATCTGAAGCTGGCTTTGAAGAAATCTAATGGTCGTTTCACGAAAAGGAGGGCAAGACAAGGTGACTGCAGAAAGGGTTCACTAGGGTTTAAGCACAGGGTCAAATCTGATTTTATTCCCATTTTAAAAACAAAAATCACATCATTCCAACATGAAATCAATAGGAGACACGTAGATTTTACTGCATGAGCTGCTGTATTCTACATAGACAATATCTGCACTGCAGGCAGAGGAAAAAAAGTCTTAAAGTTCCAGTTTATAAAGTCTTTTTTGCCTAAAACACGATGCAGACTAGACCAGACCCGCTATGGAGGTCAGTTGAAGTGTGCATGAATTCCTCAGAGAGGGAGGATAATGTGGGAAATAAGAAAGTAATAGCCCAAAACATTAAATAGCTGAAAATGACTGGGAAAAGAGGTGAAGTGAAGAGGTGGGGTAGAAGAATCTTCAAGTAACGGCTGTCACCTGAATCTGGTTTGAATTCAAATTCTTAACCCAATTGAGCCCAAAGTGTCCTATCCCTCAGGAAGTGAGTGAAGTAGAGGCCAGGTTGAACTGAACATCTCTCAGTATGTGAATGAAGTTTTTTTTTAAAAAGTGCCTAGTCACTACAGTGAACAGCTGAATTTCACGTGCCCTCCCATCCTCAGCATCCACTCTCAGCAGTAACTGTTAACACAGTAACAGTGCAAGGAAACAAACTAACACACACACACCCCTCCCCCCCCCCCCAAGAGAGAAGCTGTGCCACAAGCTGTTTACAACATAGATCCTGGATCAACCGTAAATTAAAATGCCTGGATTTTAGTTAATTCGTGGAAATCAATTGGAAAAGAACAAAATTGAAAAGAAGAATGACTGGCAGTAATAGTAGTAGGGTATGTGAGAAAAGAGGGATGTGATGAGTAAATGGGGCATAAGACCAACAAGCAGACACTGGTACAAATCTAATTTAAACCTGATTATAAAGGCAAAGGGAAACAAAATGAGATTTGGGGACGAGCAGTAACAATTCTCTATTCTTTGCCACAATTTCTGAAGTTTGAATTGCAATAAAGAATTAAAGTAATTCAGGTAGCAATGGATCCAGTAAATTAAAATACCTTCAAGAACAGTGGATTCTCTCCCAGAAACCACAGACAGCAAATAGTTAAAGCCTGATTTCTGGATCTATGAAAAAATCTTCAAAACTAAATTAAAATTAGTTAAAATAATTATTTTCGATAGAATTCCCGGGGGAGAAAAAGAGTAGAGTCACATCTGTAGGCCATCAGCCAGCCAAATGTGTACTGTTTTATGGAGGATTTAAACACAATCACCTCGACAGGATATTTTAAACCTATAAGCCCCGAAAAGACATCTTTCATTCATTTTTATGAGATTCCAAGAAGCTGGTTTAGATTCACAGCTAACTAGTGTGAATGGGGCAAGCTGGTAAGTCAGTGGATGCAAGTTTGTAACTGCCATCAGGACTTCAGCGAGGATAGACAGTAAGCAAGTGCGTTAATGTCAACCACCCTCAAAAATACCTCCCAGTTCAGCTTCTGATAGCTTTCCACCAAATCCATTTAGTTGTTGCCTGCATAGCCGAGAGGTGGTTTTAGTGGTGATAACTTAACACAGATGTTCCTTGTGGAAAACCCTGCCCACGAACCAACATCATCTCGCTCCAATCCCCTGCCCCCTCAGTTAGCATGGTGGGGAGAAGAGACCTCATTCCAACAGTGAACCCTAATCCCATGGCTAAGCTGAAATAAACTCAGACAAAACTCACTTGGGGCAATATGGGAGATAAGAACACTAATAGACGACTAAATTGTTCAAATCTGTCCCCAAACCACAATGAACTCAAGAAATGTTTTCTTTTAAGTAAATAAGGAGCACGAGTGGTGGCAACAAGTTAACTCACAGCTAAGCCCCTACACTAGCACATTGCAACATATGCCTCAACTACCTGAGTACAACACATGCTCTGAACCCATTCTCACTCCGGGTCAAACGTATAAAAAGAAAATCAACTCCAAACATATTCATGACCAACAGTTCGCTGTTTTTTCTCCCCCAGAAATAGCCATTATTAGAAATTAAAAATAGTACTTCAACAGGAAAATAGGCCAAAGAACATCTCATGACAGAAGGACGTATTTCAGGGAACAAAGGTTAATGGTGGGTGCAATATTTAATAAATGAAATGCCCACTATCTTTTAGGGTGAAAAATTATACACAGTCTGTCAGTGAGTAGCAGAAATCAAATTAAAAAGAATGTGGTTAAAAGAAGGTAAACGGTGTTTCTTAAATTCTCCCCATATCATAAATCACCTAAAGCTTTTACTCAAAATATCCCACAATCTTGAAAAATCAAATCAGCTAAATTTACAGCATAAGGAGCTTCATTAAAAAAAACTAGGCGTGATTTACGGGTGCAGATGCCCATTGCATCGAAGGTGTCTCTAGGGCTGTCTGAGAATAGTTAGTCCCAATGTTAGAATCTTCACAGAACCAGATCTGGTGCAGGTCCAGATATCAGGGGATTGCGAACTGCACCACAAGTTCTTCCTTGGCATCCACTTTGATCTGGGAAAGAGCACTTGACGCGTAAGCAGCGATTTTAGAGATCTGAGACAAGAAAAACAGGAATTTAAAAAGAACAATTCAAAATACAAGAATCACCCACAAAGACATCATCCAAACACCAGCATTAATTTCCCATCTCTTACTGCCCTTGAGATGAACCACTTTGAACCAATGCAGTTGTTGAGATGTAGGAATATCCACAATGTTGTTAGGGGAGGAAGTTTGATCCAGCAACACTGAAGGAACAGCAACATATTTCCAAGTCAATAGGATGAGTGGCTTGGAGGGGAACTTGTGGGTGGTGGTATTCCCATGTATTGACTTCCTTTGTCTTGAGTAGTAAAAGGTCACAGGTTGGAAAGTGCTGTCAGTGGAGTCTTGAGGTGCTGTAATGCATCCTGTAGATGGTATATACTGTTGCTCCTGTACATTGGTGATGAAGCAAGTGAATGTTGGAAGTGGCGAATATCATGAAAATCAATCAGGCTGCTTTACCCTGAATGATGTCAAGCTTTGAGTGCTGTTGGAACTGCACCATCCAGACTGACTTGTCCCTTGTTGATGGTGGACAGGCTTTGGGGAGTCATGAGGTGATTACTTGTGACAGAATTCCAGCCTCTGACTGCTCTTGTAGCCATTATTCATATGGCAAGATCAGTTCAGTTTCTGCTCAACGGTAACATCCCCCCCCGCCTCCCCGATGGTGCTGATATTGGGATATTCAGTGATGGCGACTGTCAAGGAGCAATACTTAGATTCTCTCTTGATAGTGATGATCATTGCCTGGTGTCAATGTTACTACATGTCAGCCCAAACCTGGATACTGTCCAGATCGTGCTGCATTTTAACATTAACCACTTCAGCATCTGAGGGTTTGTGAATGTGCAATATTCAGAAATGGGGTGATTGGTGCTGAACTTCTGGGAAAAGGAAAGGTCATTGACAAAGCAGCTGAAAATGAACAGTTCTGATGACTAATCAAACTTGAAATGTGAGCGGTTTCTTTTTCCACAGATGCCGTCAGGCCTTATCTTAAAGCTCATTCATGGGATATGGGCATCACTGGCTGTGTCAGCATTTATTGCCCATCGGGCAGTTAAGAGTCAAGTCAACCACACGACCATGAGTTTGAAGTCACATGTCGGTCAGACTAGGTAAGGATGGCACATTTCCTTCCCTAAAGGGCTGAGTGACCCAGATCATTTTTCCTAACAATTGACAATGGTTTCATGGTGATTATTAGACTCTTATTTCCAGATTATTATAGAGTTCAAATTCCACCATCTGGCATGGTGGGATTGAAATCCAGGTCTCCAGAACATTTACCCGAGCCCCTGGTTTAATAGTCTGACCATAATACTACTAGACCATTGCGTAACTCATGAGTTTCTTCAGCAATTTCTGTTTTAGATTTCCGGCGTTTGTTTTTTTTTGTTTTATTTGAATGAAGACTGGTATTTGTGATACTGGGCGGCATAGGCAGAGGCTGAGATGGATCATCCATTGGGTATTTCTAGCTAATTCACATTGTTGTGAATGCTTCAGCTTCATCTCTTGCACTGATATGCTGGGTTCTTCCATCACAGAGGATGGGGATATTTGTGGATGCTCCACCTGTCAGCTGTTTTAATTGTACACTGCCATTCAAGACTGGATGTGACAGAACTGCAGATCTTTGATCACAGAGATCACACAATGCTGTCTGTCACTCGTTGATTCTGCTGTCTGGCATGCAAGGAGTCCTTGCTTTGTAGTTTCACAAGTTTAGCACCTCATATTTAGGAACACATGGTGCTGCTCCCGGCATTCTCCCTTCATTGCGCCATACTGCTATGAATGACTGGGATTAATTTTATCACATCATCCACACTCCACTCCATCACTGTACAGGACGAATCACCCTGGGGAGACATTACTGTAGTCTAGAAGTAAATAGATTTTTGACTAAATTCAAACCAGAATTCCTGCCCCACTTCCAATTCACTGGTTAACACAGTAATGTCAATATTCAGTTTGTAAACAGGCCAACCCCCAGACCACCAACCAAAGAGGCCATCAGCAATTAAAGGAAGAGAAAGGTCTTCCCCACATCCCTTACAAAAGAATATTACTCCAGAACACACACATGCTCCTGCTCTCCAGCAAACACCCAACCAGGAGGCAAACAGCATCCTTTGCAAACCTTGTGTCTGAAAAAGTGATTCCATGGCTAGAAATGAAAAGCACATGAAGCCACTCCCAGCTCCTTCCCCACAACCATGCTCCCTTGCTGGCTCTAGTGGCAATGTCACATACCTGCTGAATGTCTGAAGGAGGTACGGGCTCACTGGCCAAAACCTGGTGTGGTTGACTGGTCAACGTTGGCAGGGAGGTGACTCGCTTACACTGTGTCGATCCACTGATCATCGCTAACCTTGTGCTGACAAAAATAACCAAAGCTGAAAGTTGTAACCAATCTCTGCTTCAAAACATACATACAGAAGGCCTCTCAACCCATTGTGCCTGAAGCAGCTCCTTGAAGGAACGGTTTAATAATTAGAATCCAACACTTCAATCTATGGAAACTATTTCCCTTCACAAATTTCTCCAGTGCCCTTTTGAAAGGGATTACTGAATCTATTATGACCACCCTTTTCAGTAGCATGATCCAGATCATAACTCATTAGTCACAAAGTATCCCACTGACATTGGTGCCACTTATCAGTCATCAGACAAATTACAGGAAAATGTAGCATTTTAGAATTGACATTACAATTCTAAAGAGAAACTGATTGCTAGAATGTGGGCACCGCTGACTGGGCCAAATTTATTGACCATCCCAGGTTGCCCTGAAGAAAGGTGATTTGAATTCTTAAATGCTGCATTCTGGTGTTCTCAGATTTTAACTCCTGACAGCAAAGGAATGGTGATACAATTCCAAGTCAGGATGATATGGAGCTTGGAGCGGCAGTTGCAGAAGTTCTTTGTAGAGAAATATAGGCAATGCAATTGGGCAAAAACTTAGCAGAAGGAATATAATGTGGGAAAATGAGGGTATGCACTTTGGCAGGAAGAATAGAGGAGTCAAGATTATTTAAATGGAAAAACAAACTAAAGAAAGCTACAACATCTGGGAGTTATCATGCATAAATCAAAAAGACAGCCTACAAATTCAATAGGTAATAGTGAATGTTAGCTTTTATTTCAAAGCAAAGGAGTACAAAAATAGGGGAATCTTGCTAAACCATTAAAGGAACCACACAGATCACACTTGGAATACGGAGACAGATTTGGGCCCCTTATCGAAGGAAGGATAGACTGGCACTGGAAGCAGTCTGGCCTCGATCCAGGTATGGAGAGACTGTCTTGTGAGTAGTTTGGGAATTGATTTTGTTGTAACATACAAGATTCTAAGGGGACTTGACAGGGTGGATGTGGTTTCCCTTGTGGGAGAGTCTAAGACCAGAGGACATCATCTCAGAATAAGGGGCTGCATATTCAAGACAGATGAATAAGAATTTATTCCCTCAGGGGTGAGTGTCTGTGGAATTCTTTATCACAGTGGGGTATCAAGGCTGGGTCATTCAGTATATTCAAGGCTGAGACAGATTGTTAATCAATAAGGGAATCAAGGGTAAAGGAGAAAAGGCAGGAATGTGGAGAGAGGTTTATCAAATCAGTCATGTTCTCACTGACTGACAAGGCAGACTCAATGGGCTGAATGGCCTATGTCTGCTTTTATGTCATGAAATTTGAAAAATCGGATGTAAACATTCCCGGTGTCTCTATTTCAACAAGCAACAATGGGGTTCTCAAGCTATTTCACAAAGCATAACCAGCAGCAAATCCAAAACAATTCCCGCCCAACATGTACCAGCTATGTTAAACCTGTGATACATTTGGCCAAAAGGGAATCTGTTGACTTGAGGATCTTTAAGGAGGTAAAAACAATGACTGCAGATGCTGGAAACCAGATTCTGGATTAGTGGTGCTGGAAGAGCACAGCAGTTCAGGCAGCATCCAAGGAGCTTTGAAATCAATGTTTCGGGCAAAAGCCCTTCATCAGGAATAAAGGCAGTGAGCCTGAAGCGTGGAGAGATAAGCTAGAGAAGGGTGGGGTGGGGAGAAAGTAGCATAGAGTACAATGGGCGAGTGGGGGAGGGGATGAAGGTGATATGTCAGGGAGGAGAGGATGGAGTGGATAGGTGGAAAAGGAGATAGGCAGGTAGGACAATACCGGACAAGTCAAGGGGACAGTGCTGAGCTGGAAGTTTGGAACTAGGGTGAGGTGGGGGAAGGGGAAATGAGGAAGCTGTTGAAGTCCACATTGATGCCCTGGGGTTGAAGTGTTCCGAGGCAGAAGATGAGGCATTCTTCCTCCAGGCATCTGGTGGTGAGGGAGCGGCGGTGAAGGAGGCCCAGGACCTCCATGTCCTCGGCAGAGTGGGAGGGGGAGTTGAAATGTCGGGCCACGGGGCGGTGTGGTTGATTGGTGCGGGTGTCCCGGCGATGTTCCCCAAAATAGAGGAGACTGCATCGGGAGCAACGGATACAATAAATGATATTGGTGGATGTGCAGGTAAAACTTTGATGGATGTGGAAGGCTCCTTTAGGGCCTTGGATAGAGGTGAGGGAGGTGGTGTGGGCACAGGTTTTACAGTTCCTGCGGTGGCAGGGGAAAGTGCCAGGATGGGAGGGTGGGCTATAGGGGTGCATGGACCTGACCAGGTAGTCACGGAGAGAACGGTCTTTGCGGAAGGTGGAAAGGGGTGGGGAGGGAAATATATTCCTGGTGGTGGGGTCTGTTTGGAGGTGGTGGAAATGTCGGCAGATGATTTGGTTTATGTGAAGGTTGGTAGGGTCTTTAAGGTAAGCAGCCATTCCTCACCTGTACTGTCGTGCACGATCCATGTACTCATGCTGCTCCATTCCCTGGGAATCTGCTGCCGACACATCAATGATATTACTGGGGGTGGAAGGATAAGTGCATTAGCAAGCTGCAGCAGGGGACTGTGTTCATTCTTGCTTCTGACCATCTCATGCGTGTGTTTGGTTGAATGGCCTGAACAGCAACGCAGGTGCAAAAGAAAAATACACACAGGAAGAGAACAATTGGTACCATCTACATAGCAGCTTCAAAAAGGAAGCTAACATCTCCACCCAACCTCGCACCCATCTCGAAACAAAGAAGGAAGGAATGTAAAACTCAGACAAATATTCCTGAAAGCCCAAAGGATATCCAAATAAGGAGTACGTAGTCAGCAAGAATAAACAGAATTCACATAGCACAAGCCATTCAGCTCAACTAGCCCACGGTGACATTGATGCTCCATAGGAGTTTTCTGCCACTCGAGTGCATTGCACCATCTGCTTAAATTTTCATTTCTTTCTTCCTTGTATTTATTCAGCTTCACTTTAAATGCATCTACACAACTCGCACCAACCACACCCTCCCCACTCTCTGGATAACAATGCTTCACCTGAATTCCCATTTAGATTCATTAGAGTCATAGAGATGTACAGCACGGAAACAGATCCTTCGGTCCAACCCGTCCATGCCAACCAGATATCCCAACCCAATCTAGTCTCACCTGCCAGCACCCAGTCCATGTCCCTCCAAACCCTTCCTATTCATATACCCATCCAAATGCCTCTTAAATGTTGCAATTGTACCAGCCACCACCACATCCTCTGGCAGCTCATTCCTTACATGTACCACCTTCTGCATGAAAAAGTTGCCCCTTAGGTCTCATAGCTTTCCCCGCTCACCCTAAACCTATGCCCTCTAGTTCTGGACTCCCCGACCCCAGGGAAAAGACTGTGTCTATTGACCCTATCCATGCCCCTCAATTTTGTAAACCTCTATAAAAGGTCACCGCTTCAGCCTCTGACACTCCAGGGAAAACAGCCCCAGCCTGTTCAGCCTCTCCCTATAGCTCAAACCCTCCAACCCTGGCAACATCCTTGTCAATCTTTTCTGAATCCTTTCTACCTGCGACTCCACTTTCAAGGAGTTGTGAACCTGCACTCCAAGGTCTCTTTGTTCAGCAACACTCCCTAGGACCTCACCATTAAGTGTACAAGTCCTGCTAAGATTTGCTTTCCCAAAATGCAGCACCTCGCATTTATCTGAATTAAACTCCATCTGGCACTTCTCAGCCCACTGGCCCATCTGGTCCAGATCCTGTTGTAATCTGAGGTAATCCTCTTCGCTGTCCACTACACCTCCAATTTTGGTGTCATCTGCAAACTTACTAACTGAACCTCAAATGGAAGGAAGGCTGGTTTTCACAATGGACTGGGCTGCATTCACAACTTTGTAATTTTTTGCAGTCTTGATTTGGAGATGCCGGTGTTGGACTGGGGGTGTACAAAGTTAAAAATCACAACACCAGATTATAGTCCAACAGGTTTAATTGGAAGCACATTAGCGTTCGGAGCGTCACTCCTTCGCTATCACCTGATGAAGGAGCGACACTCCGAAAGCTAATGTACTTCCAATTAAAGCTGTTGGACTATAACCTGGTGTTGTGATTTTTAACTTTGGGCAGTCTTTGTTAGTCTGTGCTACTTTACATACGTTTTCAAAAAGAAGCAAACATTTTCTCTATACCTTTCCAAGGGAACAACCTTGTCATCTGAAACTCCTCTATCAAGTGACAGAGAAAAGATGGTCAGCTTGGACAATTTTTCTTGTAATTTCTATTCCTCACTTAGCAACTTCCTTTTCAGTCTGGCATCTTGAATGTTTGTCCTCTATTGACCTTCTCCAGCGTCTCAGTAACTGGTTAGAGGACTTTCCACTAACCCAGGCTCATATCTCAATGGGATTGGACCAACAGAGTTACATCTAATATGTCCAGAATTCAACACAAAGTTATCTTCAGAATTGATGCATCTCCAACAGAAACATTACTTGTACGTAGGACACAAAAGGCTGAGGTTTGGAAAGAGCAAAACAAAAAAATTGTACTTAATCCCATGCCGTACCTATCCTGAGAATGTTTGATGGGGAGGTTCGGAGGCAGAGCTTTACCATGTATCTAACCCTGTGCTTTAACTCTCCTGAGATTATTTGATGGGGACAGTGTCAACAGAGCTTTACTTTCAGTTTAAAAGAGTAGAGGAACTTTTTTTTAAATTTTAGTTTTAAGGAGTGGACAACTTTATACTGTATCTAACACATTGCCATGTGTGTTCTGGGAACATTTGATTGGATCTGTAAAGAGACAGCTTTACTCTGGCGCACTGACCTCTACACCGCTGAAGCCAAACGTCAACTTGAGGACACCTCTTCCTACTGCCCCCTCGATCATGACCCCACCCCCCATCACCAAACCATCATCTCCCAGACCATACAGAACCTCATCACCTCAGGAGATCTCCCACCCACAGCTTCCAACCTCATAGTCCAGGAACCCCGCACTGCCCGGTTCTACCTCCTTCCCAAGATCCACAAGCCTCACCACCCTGGCCGACCCATTGTCTCAGCATGCTCCTGCCCCACTGAACTCATCTCTACCTACCTTGACACTGTCCTATCCCCCCTAGTCCAGGAACTCCCCACATACGTTCGAGACACCACCCACGCCCTCCACCTCCTCCAAGACTTCCGTTTCCCTGGCCCCCAACGCCTCATCTTCACCATGGGTATCCAATCCCTCTACACCTCCATCCACCATGAGTAGGGCCGCCAAGCCCTCCGTTTTTTCCTCTCCAGACATCCCCAACAGTACCCTTCCACCGACACTCATTCATTTGGCCAAACTGGTCCTCACCCTTAACAATTTCTCCTTTGAATCCTCCCACTTCCTCCAGACCAAAGGGGTAGCCATGGGCACACGTATGGGCCCCAGCTATGCCTGTCTCTTTGTTGGCTATGTAGAACAGTTGATCTTCCGTAATTACACCGGCACCACTCCCCACCTCTTCCTCCACTACATTGGCGCCACCTCTTGCTCCCGCGAGGAGGTTGAGCAATTCATCAACTTCACCAACACATTCCACCCTGACCTTAAATTTACCTGGACCATCTCTGACACCTCCTTCCCATTCCTGGACCTCTCCATCTCCATTAATGACGACCGACTTGACACTAACATTTTTTACAAACCCACCGACTCCCACAGCTACCTGGATTACACCTCTTCCCACCCTACCTCTTGCAAAAATACCATCCCGTATTCCCAATTCCTCCGCCTCCGCCGGATCTGCTCCCAGGAGGACCAGTTCCACCACAGAACATACCAGATGGCCTCCTTCTTTAGAGACCGCAATTTCCCTTCCCACGTGGTTAAAGATGCCCTCCAACACATCTCATCCACATCCCGCACCTCCGCCCTCAGACCCCACCCCTCCAACCGTAACAAGGACAGAACGCCCCTGGTGCTCACCTTCCACCCTACCAACCTTCGCATAAACCAAATCATCCGCCGACATTTCCGCCACCTCCAAACAGACCCCACTACCAGGGATATATTTCCCTCCCCACCCCTTTCCGCCTTCCGCAAAGACCGTTCCCTCCGCGACTACCTGGTCAGGTCCACGCCCCCAAACAACCCACCCTCCAATCCTGGCACTTTCCCCTGCCACCGCAAGAACTGTAAAACCTGCGCCCACACCTCCTCCCTCACCTCTATCCAAGGCCCTAAAGGAGCCTTCCACATCCAAAGTTTTACTTGCACATCCACTAATATCATTTATTGTATCCGTTGCTCTCGATGCGGTCTCCTCTATTTTGGGGAGACTGGACGCCTCCTATTAGAGGGCTTTAGGGAACATCTCCAGGACACCCGTACCAATCAACCACACCTCCCCGTGGCCCAACATTTCAACTCCCCCTCCCACTCTGCCGAGGACATGGAGGTCCTGGGCCTCCTTCACCGCCGCTCCCTCACCACCAGACGCCTGGAGGAAGAACGCCTCATCTTCTGCCTCGGAACACTTCAACCCCAGGGCATCAATGTGGACTTCAACAGTTTCCTCATTTCCCCTTCCCCCACCTCACCCTAGTTCTAAACTTCCAGCTCAGTAACTGTCCCCATGACTTGTCCGGACTTGTCCTACCTGCCTATCTCCTTTTCCACCTATCCACTCCAGCCTCTCCTCCTTGACCTATCACCTTCATCCCCTCCCCCACTCACCCATTGTACTCTATGCTACTTTCTCCCCACCCCCACCCTCCTCTAGCTTATCTCTCCACGCTTCAGGCTCACTGCCTTTATTCCTGATGAAGGGTTTTTGCCCGAAACGTCAATTTCAAAGCTGTTTGGATGCTGCCTGAACTGCTGTGCTCTTCCAGCACCACTAATCCGGAAACTGATCATGTTCAGCCAGCCCATCCTTGCAAAACTGAAAGCAGGATCCAACACTAGATTTGATTCTGCAATAGAATTATTGAGCAAATGTTGTCCAGAACGTCCAACATATTACACTGATAACCAAGTTAGGATTGCCAGTCAAGTTCAGCATAGCACACACATGTACTGGCAGCTATATCTAATACCATACAGGGCCTTCTTCACAGACAGAAAGAACATGCACTCACACTCTGTTTCAGTTTAACAGGATAGCTGACAGTCATTCTCTGGTTCACTTCAAAAAAAGGTGTTAGAAACACATTCTATCTTCTGCATTCAAATCCTTAACCTACTGGGTATTCTTCCATTTTTGTCTATTCTTTCCCACTTATACTGCAGAGCTGGCTGGTCTTGTCCAATTGCTGTATGAACCTGAGTGTTTGTGATAAGGGGATATAGTATAATACTGTTTATAATCCAAAACAGTTTATTTGATGACAGGTTTTGCTATCTATCGTAAGATTATATTTCTTAATTACAATGCATGTTATTGTTGAGTTTATTGAAGAAACCTAATCGAAGTCTTTTGTTCTAGGTTGCACTAATAGGGAGAAACACTGACCAATTTTGGTGATTAAATTAGACATTTTGGTACAGGTTTTGAAGTAATACTGCTAGATTTCCAGCTCATTGCTCCTGTCAGAGTTACCTTGACCACATTCAACTGCCCGGTATAAAATTAAAACAGTGCTTGGCAGTAAAGCTGTCAATCATCAAATAGCTATAGCCTCCACAGCAAAACCTTTGTCAGTCAGAGTTCAGTTGCCAACCAATCAGCACTCTCCTCTCAAGTATAAATGTTTTCCCGTTTAACTTATTTCTTGCAAAGTGCAAAAAGCTTCAACTAAACAGGTGTTTGATCAGTAATACTCAAGTTCTGCAATGCCAAACCAACTATTTGCAGCTTTGCTTAAGGAGGGAGGCGACTGCAATGCTATTTCTTGCTCTCATGTCACGAGTCCAATACTGGTCATAAGCACAGACAAACATAGGATCCAGGCAAGGTATCTGGTAACAGCGCACAAGGGGTACAGATGGGAGAGTAAGCAAATTGCTGACAGCTCCCAACAACCTTGGCCAAATGGTTAATCCTAAAGCCTGTAAATACAAACAGCTGTGAGCCACACATAGGAGCTGGTGTGTGGGGTATGCCACACTCACACTGGTCCCAGTACAGTCAGGAATCATAGCCAATCTTCCTGAAAATCAAGTTAAGGGGACTGGGGCCAAATGCTGAAATGGCTGCTATCGGTGAACGTGGAACAGAATGGAACTGGAAACTGAGGCCCTCACCCAAAGCAGATAGATTTATGCATTTGCTTTCTCCCTCAGGGCCCCCCTGTCCCTGCACATACTCAGAAGGTCAATACTCACTGTGCCGTTTTGCTGAGAATAGTGTTAAGGAGAGCTTGTTCATCTGGGAAGCGGGAAGGAATACTGCGGTAGTCGGGATCAGTGCCACCCGATGATTTGCTGGCAGCGTTGGCTACAGGGATAAGGAGCGGTTTTCCTTCCTCACGATCCTGGAAACAGGGAACGGGGAAAAATACAAAACATGAGCACTGGATTATTCAGTCTCAACATCGCAAACACCTTCAATCTGCACTCATCAACATGACAAAAACAAAAGACTCCCCCACACACAGCTGCTGTGATGATCCGTGCACTGCAATCGGTTTTGGCCTCCAGTCCCAGAGGTCACTGCAGCAGTTAGATCTCAAGGTTCCTCACAGCAGCGAAGACAGTGGGTACACTGATCATCAACACAGCCCCAGGCCCTACCTACAGAGGGAGAGGGAGACTAATGCTGTGGAAAGAGCAGCTCAAATCCCATTAGGGGAGTTGACAGAATTTAAGCATACTTCATAGGAGAAAATTAATCAGATTAGATTAGATTAGATTACTTACAGTGTGGAAACAGGCCCTTCGGCCCAACAAGTCCACACCGCCCCGCCGAAGCGCAACCCACCCATACCCCTACATCTACCCCTTACCTAACACTACGGGCAATGTAGCATGGCCAATTCACCTGACCAGCACATCTTTGGACTGTGGGAGGAAACCGGAGCACCCGGAGGAAACCCACGCAGACACGGGGAGAATGTGCAAACTCCACACAGAGAGTCGCCTGAGGCGGGAATTGAACCCGGGTCTCTGGCGCTGTGAGGCAGCAGTGCTAACCACTGTGCCACCGTGCCGCCAATTCAATTGATTTTAAAAAAACCCTGAACTTTCCAGATTTTTCTTGAAGCCTCTCTTCATAGCTTAACTGCTCCATCCCTGGTGAATTCATATCTTGGTGAATCCCCTCTGCACCCCCTCCAATATAATCCCATCTTCCTACAGTGCAGCAACCAGAACCCAATCCTCCAGCTGTGGCCTAACCAATGTACAGCGCCAACATGACCTCCCTGCTCTTAGAATCTGTACCGCAACTGATAAATGCCAGTGTACCATACACCTTAACTACTCTTTCCATGCTGTAAACCTCAGGACTGTAACAGCAGCTCTGGGAGCGTCAGTCAGGTTGTGGCACTCAAGTCTCTGCTGTGGCTTGAGAAATCCCAACTTTCTGTACACAAGGCACTGTGCAACAATCTTTTCAGAACAGGTCCTTAAAAAAAGCCCATGAGACTGACAAATATTACTACCGGGATTCAACAACTTTTATTCATTTATTCATTGGACAAGGATATTGCTGGCTAAGCCAGCATTTATTGCACCTCCCTAATTGCCTGGAGGTCAATTAAAGAGTCAACCACATTGCCGTGGGTCTGGAGTCACATGTAGGCTAGGCCACATAAGGATGGCAGTTTCCTTCCCTAAAAAGACATTATTAAACCAGATGAGTTTTCAAACAATCAACAATGGATTCATGCTCACCAATAGACTTTAATTCCAGATCTTTATTGAATTCAAATTCTACCATCTGCTGTGCCAGGATTTGAACCCAGGTCCCCTGGGTCTCTGGATTAATAGCAGAGTGATAATACCACGAGGCCATTGCCTCCCCTGGATAAGCAATCCAGGAACCACTGTCATTTTTGGTAAAAAAAATGAAAAACCAACGGAAAACCCAAGCCTGCCTTTTGTTCATTCTTGTGATGTGGACATTTGTAACAAGGCTGGTAATTATGGCCCACCCCAGAACGCCTGCAAGGGAATATCTTCAATGAAAAAACTACTCCAAACACAACAGTTTCTGATGAAACATCTGCAACAAGCTGAATATTTCCAGCTTTTCTGCTTCTGTTTCGGATTTCCAATTTCAGATCTGCAGTATGCTGATTTGGGGGAAGTGTGAAAACGCTCAGTCATTTGAGGGGAGTTAAAACAAGAACTAGCAGTAGGCCATTCAGCCTCACCAGCCTGCTCTGCCATTCGCTGACTCTCATGGCTTCTACTTTCCCATCTACCCCCAAAATTGGGGGGGGGGGGGGGGGGGGGGAGAAGGGGGGGGTACTTCTACTTCCAAAGCTGGCTGCTCATGTAACATTCACAGGGAGGTAAGGAAAGAAAAGAGGGACAGAGATTATAAACATACAGGAGCAGAAGTAAGCCATCCAGCCAGAGTCTACTCCACCAATCAATGAGATCTGATAACTCAACTCCATTTTCCTGCCTTTGCCCCATAACTCTCCATTCCCTTACTGAATACAAATCTGTTTGTCTATCTCAGCACTAAATACACTTATGGCCCAGCCTCAACAGCCATCTGTGGTGAAGATTTTCACAAATTTACTATCCTCAAGAAATTCCTTCTCAGCTCTGACTTAAAAGGGTGACTCCCTATTCTGAGAAGTGCCCTCTGGTCCTAGACACAGGGAAAAAAAAACAATCTCTTCACATCTACTGTCAAGTCATAGAGATGTACAGCATGAAAACAGACATTTCGGTCCAACCAGTCTATGCCGACCAGATATCCCAACCCAATCTTGTCCCACCTACTAGCACCCGGCCCGTATCCCTCCAAACCCTTCCTATTCATATACCCATCCAGATGCCTTTTAAATGTTGCAAATGTACTACCCTCCACTATTTCCTCTGGCAGCTCATTCCATACACGTACCACCCTCTGCGTGAAAACGTTGCCCCTTAGGTCTCTTTTATATCTCTCCCCCCCCCACCCCAAAAATAACCTATGCCCTCTAGTTCTGGTCTCCCCGATCCCAGGGAAAAGACTGTGCCTATTTACCCTATCCATGCCCCTCATGATTTTATAAACTTCTATAAGGTCACCCCCTCAGCCTCCGACACTCCAGGAAAAACAGCCCCAGCATGTTCGGCCTCTCCCTATAGCTCAAATCCTCCAACCATAGCAACAGCTTGTAATTCCCTTCTGAACCCTTTCAAGTTTCACAACATCCTTCCGATAGGAAGGAGACCAGAATTGCACGCAATATTCCAACAGTGGCTTAACCAACATCCTGTATAGCTGCAACGTGACCTCCCAACTCCTGTATTCAATACTCTGACCAATAAAGGAAAGCATACCAAACACCACCTTCACTATCCTATCTACCTGTGATTCCACTATGAACCTGCACTCCAAGGTCTCTTTGTTCAGCAACACTCCCTAGGAGCTGAAAATGTGTTGCTGGAAAAGCACAGCAGGTCAGGCAGCATCCAAAGAACAGGAGAAATCGACGTTTCGGGCACAAGCCCTTCTTCAGGAAACTTTTAACACTCCCTAGGACCTTACCATCAAGTGTATGAGTCCTGCTAAGATTTGATTTCCCAAAATGCAGTACCTCACATTTATCTAAATTAAACTCCATCTCCTATTCCTCAGCCCATTGGCTCATCTGATCAAGATCCTGTTGTAATCTGGGGTAACCTTCTTCACTGTCCACAACACCTCCAATTTTGGTGTCACCTGCAAACATGTGGCAGCACAGTGGCTCAGAGGTTAGCACTGCAGCCTCACAGCACCAGGGACCCAGGCTTGATCCCAGCCTCGGACAAATGTCTGTGTGGAGTTTGCACATTCTCTCCATGTCTGCATTGGTTTCTTCCAGGTGCTTCGGTTTCCTCCCACAGGCCAAAGATTTGCAGGCCAGGTGAATCGGACATGCTAAATTGCCTAGAGTGCTAGGTGCATTAGTCAGAGGGAAATGGGTCTGGGTAGGGTTGGTGTAGACTTGTTGGGCCAAAGGGCCTGTTTCCAAACTGTAGGGAATCTAATCTAATAACTATACCTCTTAAGGTCACATCTAAATCATTTTTATAAATGACGAAAAGTAGTGGACGTAGCGCCTATCCTTGTGGCACTCCACTGGTCAGAGGCCTCCAGTCTGAAAAACAACCCTCCAAAACCACCATCTTCTACCTTTGAGCCAGTTCTGTATCCAAACAGGTAAAAACAATGACTGCAGATGCTGGAAACCAGATTCTGGATTAGTGGTGCTGGAAGAGCACAGCAGTTCAGGCAGCATCTGAGCAGCAGTAAAATCGACGTTTTGGGCAAAAGCCCTTCATCAGGCTTTTGATGAAGGGCTTTTGCCCGAAACGGCGAGTTTACTGCTCCACTGAATCCAAATGGCTAGTTCTCCCTGTATTCCATGAGTTCTAACTTTGCTAATCAGTCTCCCATGGGGAGCCTTGTCGAACACCTTACTCAAGTCCATATAGATCACATCTACTGCTCTTCCCTCATCAATCCTCTTTGTTACTTCTTCATAAAACTCAATCAAGTTTGTGAGACATGATTTCCCATGCACAAAGCCATGTTGACTATCCCTAATCTGTCATTGCCTTTCCAGATACATGTACAGTGGAAACGCGATTATCCGAACGTGATGGGCAGGCACTATTTCATTCAGATAATCAATTATTTGGAAAATCAATTAAATGCCTTTCCTCTGAGTTTTAAAGGAGACTGCAGCAGCACACAGCACATGACTCCCTGCCCCAACACCCCCACCTTCAAGCTGGTCCAACACCAACCCCTCCACCCCACCCCGCCAAAACCCGGCCAACGCCGGCCCCCCGCCCCCCAGCACAAAGCATGCGAGCCCTCACCCCCAACCCCTCTCCGGGGCATCCGGACTGCACACCCACAAGACTGCATTTGTGGCATAAGTCTCCAAATAGTGCTCACACACATACACAACTGGTTACTGCAAATTTTTGACTGTGCGTGTGCGCGCGTGTGGGGGGGGGGTTCTGTAGAATTCCAGGGAAAGTGTGGGGGCACGCAGAAGGTCAGTCATTTGAAGACAGCGCCTGTTTAATTACGGTCAACAAAAGACACGATCACTGCTGGACATACGTCTTTGATGTAATGTTTCTATCAGGAGCTCGAGATCTCATTCAGATAATCCGATATTCGGATAATTGGTATTCAGATAATCGAGTTTCCTCTGTACGTTCTGTCCCTCAGGATTCCCTCCAACAACTTGCCCACCACTGATGTCAGGCTCAGTGGTCTATAGCTCCCTGGCTTGTCCTTACCACCTTACTTAAATAGTGGCACATTTGCCAACCACCAGCTTCCAGCACAACACCTGTGACTATCAATGATACAAATATCTCAGCAAGAGGCCCAACAATCACTTCTCTAGCTTCCCACAGAGTTCTAGGGTACACCTGATCAGGTCCTGGGGATTTATCCACCTTTGTGTTTCAAGACATCCAGCACTTTCTCCTCTGTAATATGGACATTTTTAAAGATGTCACCATCTATTTCCCCACATTCTATATCGTCCATGTCCTTCTCCACAGTAAACACTGATGCAAAATACTTGTTTAGTATCTCCCTCGACTCCACACAAAGGCTGCCTTGCTGATCTTGGAGGGGCCCCATTCTTTCCCTTGTTACCCTTTTGCCCTTAAATGTATTTGTAAAATCCCTTTGGATTCTCCTTAATTCTATTTGCCAAAGCTATCTCATGTCCCCTTTTTGCCCTCCTGATTTCCCTCTTAAGTATACACCTACTTCCTTTATACTCTTCGAAGCATTCACTCGATCTATCCTGTCTATACCTAACATATACTTCCTTCTTTTTCTTAACCAAACCCTCAATTTCTCTAGTCATCCAGCATTCCCTTATATACCAGCCTTTTCTTTTACTGTCTCTGGACTCTCGTCATCTCATTACTGAAGGCTTCCCATTTTCCAGCCGTCCCTTTACCTGCGAACATCTGACCCCCGCAATCAGCTTTTGAAAGTTCTTGCCTAATACTGTCAAAATTGGCCTTTCTCCAATTTAGAACTTCAACTTTTAAATCTGGTCTATCCTTCTCCACACTACTTTAATATTAATAGAATTATGGTCGCTGGCCCCAAAGTGCTCCCCCACTGACACCTCAGTCACCTGCCCTGCCTTATTTCCCAAGAGTAGGTCAAGTTTTGCAATTGCGCATGATTCAATGAAGTCACTTTTCATTCATCTAAACTCCAATGAGTATAGACTCAATCCACTCAACCTCTCCTTCCATACCTGCTATCAGCTTACTGTTCATTTGCTGGACCACGTCCAATACTAGTACACCTTTCCTTACAGAAGGGGCTCAAAATCCACTTCCCAGCTGCCTTGACGAGTGGTTTATATAGTTTTAACAAGTAAACCACTGTCCCTCCAACGTAATGACTGCATTCCCTTTGAAATAAAAGGCCAACATTCCCTTTCATATCTACTGATCTTAGACGTGAATAAATCGCAAATTAACAAGGACTTCAAAATCGCTCTGTGCTACAGCTGTCTGCAGTCTTTCGTAATTTAAATAATTTCTGTTGTTCTCTTCTTCCTGCCGAAGTACACAACTTCCCATTTTCCCATCTGCCAAACTTTTGCCCACTCACTTAACCTGTTAATAACCATCTGCAGACTGTCATCCTCACGACTTGCCTTCTCACCTATTATTGTACAGTGGATGATGCAATAATGATAAAACATTCACTTTCCTCATCCAAGTCATTAATGTTGTGAATAATTGCAGCCCCAGCACAGATTCCTGTCACATACCACCAGGTATCAACCATAAAATGCCCCCCTCCCCTTATTCAAACACTGTCTTCTATTAATTAGCCAATCCACTATCCATGTTAACAGACTCCCTCCAATTCCACAGGCTCTTATTGTAAGGAAGAGAAAGTGACAATTGCAGATGCTGGAGAGCCGGAGTCAAAAAAATGTGGTGCTGAAAAAGCACAGCCGGTCACACACACACACACGTCAACTCTCCTGCTCCTCGAATGCTGCCTGAACAGTCGTGCTTTCCTAGCACCACACTTTTCGACTCTTTAGTAGTCTACCACACGGTACTTTAACTGCCTTCTAAAAGTCCAAACAGAGTACACATCCAGTGTCTATCCTGCCTGTTACACCCTCAAAAGAATTGTCATATATTTGTCAGGCATGATTCTGCCTTCACAAAGCCATGCCAACTCTGCTTGGTCATATTATACACTACTCTGCTTTTATATCCTTTAAAACAGACCAACATTTTCCCAAAAACAGACGTTAAGCAAATGGGCCTATAGTCACCTGTGTTTTGGTCTCCTTGCCTTTATAAATAGAGGTATTAGATTGGCAGTGTCCAATCTAAGGATTCCTGGGAGATTACTATCTGTGCATTCATTATCCATGCAGCTACTTCCTTTAATAGGTAAAAACAATGACTGCAGATGCTGGAAACCAGATTCTGGATTAGTGGTGCTGGAAGAGCACAGCAGTTCAGGCAACATCCGAGGAGCAGTAAAATCGATGTTTCGGGCAAAAGCCCTTCATCAGGGCTGAAGAAGGGCTTTTGCCCGAAACGTCGATTTTACTGCTCCTCGGATACTGCTTGAACTGCTGTGCTCTTCCAGCACCACTAATCCAGAATCATACTTCCTTTAATATCCTAGGATTCATCCCATCAGGTCCAGGGAACATACCATTTAGTGCCATGTATTTCCCCTCACTTTTTCTCCCCCCCCCCCCACCAATAGTAGTTATTGTATTTAACATCCTCTGACCTTTGGCCTCTTGTATTTAGTAATTTCAGAATGCTGTTCATATCTTCTCACATGAAAAATGTTGCCTGATACAAAGGGGTTATTGAACCTTTCTGCCATTTCCTGCTTTCCCATTATTATTCCCGCAGCCTCATTCTCTAAGAGGCCTTTAGCCTCTCTTCCTTTGCATGTATTTGAAGCAGAGAGTCAACACAAGATCAGCAGCTAACAAAAACAAATCCAAAAGACTTTGATAAGTATGCAAACAGAAGAGTAGAGATGGGCCCCAAAAGGGCGACTGAATAATTAGTGACCAAGTTAAAGGGCATGGACAGGATGCCTGCCATTCTTTACAAAGGGAAAGAAATGCTGCGAGAGCGTCAAAGTGAAGGCAGTTGTGACAAAACAGGCTAAAACTGATCAAGAGGAAGTATTAGAAATCAGTTACAAGTGCCACAAAACAATCCGGCCAAAGTTGAGGCCTGTGGAATTAAAAAAAACACCACACATAAATGAATAGAAGTTCGGTTGAGTGACAGGAAATGGGATGTAATAGTCAACAGTTGTATTTTATCCTGGAAGGTGGTTCATGGTGGGGATTCCCAGAGTCAGTGCCCAGCTAGTGCTTTTGACATATTAGGGAACCTAACTTGGCTGCGTTGAGTAGAATTTCAAATACTGCATATGATACAAATCGTACAGGCATTGTGAACTGTGGAGGATAATGATGGGATTTAAGAGGATGCAATGAGGTAGAATAACTTCAAGAACCCAAGTGGTCCAATTCAGCTCCTAATCTGGATGAAGAAAGGCTTTCTTATGCAACGAGTGACTAGGATCTGAGAGAGACTGTCTGAGAATATAGTGAAGACAGATTCAATCGTCTTTCAGAACAGGACTAAATATGCACCTGAAGGGGCGAAGTTTGTAGTGCTGTGGGCAAAGGATGGAAGAGTGCAACAAACTAAGATGTATTTCCAGGGAGCTGGCATGGACACAAGGGACTGAATGGACTCTGTGCTGTAACCTATGATCAAGAATAGAGGAAATAGGAAGATTGGCCATGAAGCCTTTAATGCTTGCTCCATCATTTGTCTAGATCATGGTTGACTTACTACACCAGTGCCATTTTCCTGCAATAATGTATTATCCCCAACATCTTTAATATTTAGAAATTTGTCGATTTCTGTGATGAATTATTTTATTTGCTAATTATGTGGACATTATTAGTTGGGCCAGCATTTATTACCCATCCCTAGTTGTGCTTCAAAAGGTGATTTCTGTAGTCCATGACCTGTGGGTGGATCCACAATGCTGTTAGGGAGAGTGTTTCAGGATTTTGACCCCGCGACACTGAAGGAGCAGAGATATCTCCAAGCCAGAATGACTAGTGGCTTTGAGGGAGATTTGCAGGTGACTTGTGCCTTGTAGATGGTGAGCAGATTTTGGGAAGGCAGGAGGTGAGTGACTCGCTCAGTGATTGAGATTCCAGAGTTCCCTGTGGTAAACATTTCTCAAGACACACAATCTTGAGTGCAGAAATTCCTCACCTCAGTTCTCAGTGGTCTGTCCCTTTGACTGAGTCACTGTCCCCGAATTAGACACTTGAGACTGAGGAAACATTCTTCATCTATTCTGTTCATCCATCTAAGGATTTTCTAATTTTCACCTTTCATTCTCCTATACTCCAGAGCATACTCATCCAGTCTCCTAAAACAGTCCTCGCAGGACAACCTCACCTCCCAGGAATCTGTCCAATGACCCTCCATTGCACTCCCTCTAAGTACATCCTTCCCTCAATATGGAGGCAAAAACTGTACACAAATAATTAAGGTAAGTCTCACCAAAACTCTCTACAATTACAGCAAAGCATGCACCTTCCCTCCTGTAATCCAATAGTCTTGTTATAAAGGTTAACATACTATTGCTCTCATAATTATTTGCTGTACCTACATGCTATCTAACTTATGAACATCATTGCGGTCCCTTTAGCCATCAGCATTTTAAACTTCACTTGAAATTGGTGCAATCCCTACCTTTGGTTGGGTTTCTCAGCAAGGTCAGTCATGATAGTGTCTGAACCTCTGTCAGGAGAATGTGCTTCCAGTCCCTCTCCACATCTTTTAGCATTAAATCAGATGAAATGTTAAACCAATGACCCAGCTGCCTGTGAATGATTTCATGGTACTATTGGTTCTCTCATATTTATCCCTCAACCAGCACAATAAAAAGTTATCTGGGCAAAATGAAATTCTTGAGGGGGGAGATCTTAGCATGCACAAATCTGGTCACCTCATTTCTATTTTGCAATAGAGACTACCCTTGAGGAAATGCTTTATTTGTGTCACAGAAATACAAACACTTCTTTCCAACTTCCTCAAAAATCATAGAAAGTTGAAGGGACAGAAAAAGGCTGTTCAGCCCATCCTGTTTGTGCCAGCCAACAGACATCACCCAGCCTAACCATATATTGTAGCATTCAATACTCCTCCTGATTTGTTTCACTGAAATAAGTAATCTCACACCATATCTTGCTATTGGAAACTCCAGATTTCCAACAAAAGAATTGGACATTCTTGTTGTTCAGCAGTGTCAATTTATGATAAGTGAGATCAGCTCTCCAAGGTAACACAATAAGCTCATTTACTCAAGGATCAGTCGGAGCTTACCCACGTTACTTGTTTGCAACTAAGTGGCGTTATTAACTCCTCAGAAACCAGCGTGGACAAGAAACTGATTCTAGAAGTAGACCACCTTTTCCATTCTCACCAAACTGCAGAACCAGATAGTACAAATACAAAATTTCTGATGTATTACTTGCGCCTGCTATTTCCTTGAGGAAGAGAATGGTGAAAGACAATGTCAAAAAAGAGTTTTTAAAATCATTTACAAGGGTTTGAGGAGGGCATAACAGTCATACAATCCCAACAGGGAACTCAGAGGAAAGGTGTCCACCTAGTGAATGGTGAGAATGTGGTTAATCTAACAGAGCACTCCGTCCAAGCCACACTTCATCCTGACTTACAAATACCACACCATTCCCTCACTATTAAAATCCTTAACCACAATGATTGCAGCGTTTTAAAAGCAGATCAGTTTCAGCCAGTCACACCCCCACCCCAGGGGCAAAAAAAAGTTTCAGAAGAGCAAGATATGCCAGTGAACACAGCTGACAAAAAGTGGCATCATTTAGCAGCTGAAAACTTAGACAAATTCCACATAATCACCAAAGATTGGAGGGAGGGGTTTTAACCCCACGCACCACCCCCTCCCAGTGCAAGGATGGGGGCAGTTAACCACACAGACAACCCGAAGAGCAGGAAAATCGGGCAAAAGCCCTTCATCATTCCTGCCCCTCAGATGCTGCCTGACCCTCCTGTGCTTTTCCAGCACCACTCTAATCTAGACTCTGGTTTCCAGCACCTGCACTCCTCACAGACATCCCGTACAATCCGGGGTGGGGGGTCGTGGTTAACGCCAGACACTATCCAACCCCCCCCCCCAGGCCGCCCCTAGTCCAAAGGGGTCAGGCTCCCCCAGTTCAAGGGTCGCCGCAGCCTCCTGCAGGGGGTTGGATGAGGTTCCAGGTGATACTGCCAGGTACCTGAAGGAGAAGGTGGGTACCCGCATTGTGTTCGAGGGTGGTTCTCACCTGTTCGCTGCTGTCGCCCTCGCTGCTATAACAACAGCCCATGGTGGGAACAGGAGGAGCGCAGGCCGCGGCCTCCCTATTTACACCATCACATGATCGGGCCTAGCAACCTCCACGTCACATCCGCCCATGTCTGTCAATCACCAGGTATCACGCCCATGCACTGACATCCCGTCCGCCCTGACTGTCAATCACCCGACGTCACGCCCATGGACGGACATCCCGTCCTCCCTAACTGTCAATCACCCGACGTCACGCCCATGGACGGACATCCCGTCCTCCCTGACTGTCAATCACCCGACGTCACGCCCATGCACTAACATCCCGTCCTCCCTGACTGTCAATCACCTGACGTCACGCCCATGGACGGACATCCCGTCCGCCCTAACCGTCAATCACCCTAGGTCACGCCCACCCCCTGACGTCCGTCCGCCACAGCTGTCAATCGTCGCCAGACCGCCCGCCTACTGACATCAGATCCGGTTCGCACAATCGCTCATCTGGGATCAGCCCGTCTATTGACATCAGATCCGGCCGGCTGTCAATCATTCTGTCCACCACGTGACATTGACCAGGAAGTTGGTTGCCAGTTGGGCTCAGGGTTATTTGGCCATTCTGCCCATGGAGTTTGAGCTGTTTCAGATGGACAAACACCTGATGAAGGAGCAGTGCTCTGAAAGCTAGTGCTTCCAAATAAACCTTTTAGATTAGATTAGATTCTCTACAGTGTGGAAACCTGTTGGACTATAACCTGGTGTTGTGTGATTTTTAACTGTTTCTCCCCATGAGTGATTTCTGGACATTCTCCCTGTTCAGATATTGATCCCATTCCTGTTTGAAAGACTCAATGGACGCTGTCTCCCCCACACCCTGAAGCAGCACATTCTGGATTCTAACCCTCTCTCTGTGTGAAACACCCCATGTCTCCATCGCTTCTTTTATCAATCCCACTCAACCCTCAGCCTCTGTTTCTCTGACCCACCCCCCCCCCATTGTGATCATTTTCTATTGATTCCCTCTGTCCAGACCCCTCATGATTACAGTCACAGATGTAAAGCACAGAAAGAGACCCTTTGGTCCAACTCGTCCATGCTGACTAGAAATCCTAATCTAATCTAGTCCCATTTGCCAGGATTTGGTCCATACTCTTCTAAACCATTCCTATTCATATACCCATGATGTGGAGGTGCCATGTTTGAATGGTGTGCACAAACTTAAAAATCACACAACACCAGGTTATAGTCCACCTGTTTTATTTGGAAGAACACATTTTCAGAGCACAGCTCCTTCATCAGGTAACTAGTGGGGCAGGATCATAGGATACAGAATTTATAGCAAAAGATCATAGTGTCATTCAACTAATGTGATGTATTGAACAAATCTGGATGGCTGTTAAGTCTTTAATGTTTTAGAATGGGGATGCAGGTTTCGGTTCACTAATATGTAAATCCCAGAACTTCTTTCAAGTCACATTCCTGAGATAACAAGGTTTTTTAAAAAAGTGACATCTCAGCTCAGACAATGCATTAAAGGTGTGAGATTAGAGTCTGTATGTATTCCAACCTTGAGTCAGATAGGTTCTATTTCCAAAGTAGGAATTTATAAAATGTTACATGGACTGACTGCCTACAGATTGTAGGCAAAAATGAGGACTGCAGACGCTGGAAACCAGAGTTAAGATCAGAGTGGTGCTGGAAAAGCACAGCAGGTCAGGCAGCATCCGAGGAGCAGGAAAATCGACATCGATAGCTTGTGTGTCAGAGAGTCACAGACATGTCATATAACATGGAACAGACCCTTCAATTCATCCATGCCATCCAGATATCCTAATCTAATCTAGTTCCATCTGCAAGCACTTGGCCTAAATCCTTCTAAATGCTTCCTATTCATGTACCCAGCCAGATGCCTTTTAAATGTTGTACTTGTACCAACTTCCAACACTTCTTCTGGCAGCTCATTCCATACATATATCATGCTCTGCGTGAAGAAGTTGCCCCTTAGATCCCTCTCACCCTAGCCCTATGCCCCACAGTTCTGGACTCCCCCAACCCAGGGAAAAGACCTGGTCTATTTACTCTATCATGCCTCTCATGCGTTTATAAACCTCTATAAGGTCACCCCTCAGTGCTCCAGGGAAAACAGCCCCAGCCGATTCAGCCTATCCCTATAGCTCAAACACTCCAACCCTGGCAACATCCTTGTGAATCTTTTCTGAACCCTTTCAAGTTTCACAACATCCTTCTTATAACAGGGAGACCAGAATTGCACACAATAGTCCAAAGTGGTCTAACCAATGTCCTGTACAATCACAACATGACCTCCCAACTCCTGTACTCAATGCTCTGACCAATAAAGAAAAGTATAACAAATGCCTTCTTCACTATCCTATCTCCCTGTCACTCTACTTTCAAGGAACTATGAACCTGCACTCCATGGTCTCATTGTTCAGCAACACCTCCAAGAACCTGACCATTAAGTGTATAAATCCTGTGCTGATTTGCCTTTCCAAAATGCAGCACCTCAATTTATCTAAATTAAACTCCATCTGCCACTCCTCAGCCTATTGGCCCATCTGATCAAGATCCCATTGTGATCTGAGGTTACCTGCTTCACTGTCCACTACACCTCCAATTTTGGTGTCATCTGCAAACTTACAAGCCATACCTCCTATGTTCACATCCAAACCATTTAGATAAATGACGAAAAGCAGTGGACCCAGCACAGATCCTTGTGGCACACCACTGGTCACAGGCCTCCTGTCTGAAAGGCAACCCTTCGCCACCACCCTCTGTCTTCTAACTTCAAGCCAGTTCAGAACCCAATAGGTAGTTCTCCTTTATTTCATGAGATTTAACCTTGTTACTCAGTCTGCCATGAGGAAACTTGTCGAATGCCTTACTGAAGTCCATATAGATCACGTCCACCACTCTGCCCTCGTCAATCCTCTTCGTTACTTCTGTAAAAAACTCAATCAAGTTTGTGAGACATGATTTCCCACGCACAAAGCCATGTTGACTATCCCTAATCAGTCCTTGCCTTTCCAAATACATGTACATCCTGTCCCTCAGGATTCCCTCCAACAACCTGCCCCACCATCGATATCAGGTTAATTGGTCTATAGTACCCTGGCTTTTCCTTACCACCTTGCTTAAACAGGGGCACCACGTTGGCCTACCTGTAGTCTTCCAGCACCACACCTGTGACTATTGATGATCCATTTATCTTAGCAAGGGGCCCAGCAATCACTCCCCTAGCTTCCCACAGAATTTTAGGGTACACCTGATCAGGTCCTTGGGATTTATCCACTTTTATGTGTTTTAAGACATCCAGCACCACAACCTCTGAAATATGGACACTTTTCAAGATGTCACCATCTATTTCCCCACATTCTACATCTTCCATGTCCTTCTCCACAGTAAACACTGATGGAAAATATCATTTCATAAAATTATCTCACCCATTTCCTGTGGTTCCACACCTAGGCTGCCTTGCTGATCTTTAAAGGGCCCTATTCTCTCCCTCGTTACCCTTTTGTCCTTAATGTAATTGTAAAAACCCTTTGTATTGTCCTTAACTCTATTTGCCAAAGTTATCTCATGTCCCCTTTTTGCCCTCCTAATTTTTCTCTTAAGTATACTTCTACTGCCTTTATACTCTTCTAAGGATTCACTCAATCTCTGATGTCTATATCTAACACATGCTTCCCTCTTTTTCTTAAGGAAAACCTCAATGTGCTATTTGAACAAAATAGAATGAATCTGTGAATACAAATCTGTAAATGCAAATTCATCCCATATGTGTGTGTGTGCATGTAAGGGAGAGATAGTGTGGGAGAATGTGTGTGTGTGGGAGGGAGGGAGTGTGAGATTGTGCACGAGTATGACGGAGTATGTACCAATGAGAGAGTGTGTGCATGAGTGTGAATGTGGGGTGGGTGTGTGTGTGTGTCTGGGAAAGAGAGCATGTGTATTAGAGACGGACTGCATGAGTGTAGTGAGTGCGATCATGTTTAAGAGCGTGTGTGTGTACATGTCTGTATAGTGTACAGAACAACATTGCTTATCAAAACATCAATTATCTGAATTTCGGATTATCCGGACAACATCTCAAGGTCCCTGTACATGTATTTCAATTGAAGTAGGAAAATTCTATTCCTCATCCGTTTAATGCATCATTCTGTAAATTTGAACAGGAACATAGATTGCACATTCTCCCCGTGTCTGTGGGATTTCCTCCAGGTGCTCCAGTTTCCTCCCACAGTCCAAGGATGTGCGGGTCAGATGGATTGGGCATTCTTAATTGCTCATAGTGTTAGGTGCTTTAGTCAGAAGGAAATGGGTCTGGGTGGGTTTCTCTTCAGAGGGTCGGTGTGGACTTGTTGGGCTGAAGGGCCTGTTTCCACACTGTGGGGAATCTAATCTAATCAGATGAACGTATGTTTTAATAAATAATTAACTTCAAATATATACTCGAGTCGTGATGTTAGCGTTAAGTCTTACACTCTTTATAAAAAGGCTCTCCGATACTTATTCTCCCTAAGGACAAAGGTTTCTGACTGTGAACACACAAGAACAATATATGCGCAAGTCCGAGCTGTGCGCTCTAACAAAAGATTCCCTCTCAACATTGACTCACTTCGTTTTCCAACCCAACAATTTTTGTCCTCAGCTCATTCTCTGGAGAGTTAAGTCAAAAAAAAATGCGCTCACACTTTTCATTTCTGTTGCTTTTTCCTCCCATTATCCCATGACAACATTTTTTCCAAACAAAAAGTAGTTCAATATCTTTCAGCTGACAAGAAAATTTAATGTCATTTTTTTTTGCTGGGGGAGAGCGAATTGTAGTGAATTCCGTAAAAATAAACAGGAGGAGCATTTGATGGGAAGAAACATGAGGAAAACATTGCCCCACTAAAAAAAAAATTGATGAGAGGACAGAAACTGAAGTCAGCGAAAAAATCTTCCCTCTCTCTTGTGTTCACTCTGTAATTTTCACCTCTCTCTAAGGGCTTGGCAGTCGCTGAGGAGGGAAGGACAATACTTGGACGTCTGGATGGTGAGGCAACACCAAACAGAAAGCTGCTGTTGAGGACCAGGATAAAACCAAGGAAAATGTCAACGAAATATTTCACAGACTTCAGTCAAACTCGAGCCAAAAAGTGATTTTATTTGTAAAATATCATGAATTTTTAATCAATACCCAGTGTTTATACACATTTCATCAACTGAATGAAATAAAAAATCTGTAAACATGCTTTTTTATGTAACTATATGTTCAGTATAGCTTCCTTTGTTTACGATCAGATCCGTTATCCAAACAATCAGTTATCCAAACAAAACACTCCCCACCCATCTCGTTTGGATAATCGAGGTTGCTCTGTAGTCAGGTCACCTGTAGTGTGACACTTCAGCAGTCAAGAACATTTGGCCTTGGATCTTTGCGTGACCCCTCTACACTACTGTACATTCTCACACACAGGCACACATACACACTCTCCCTCTTTCCCACCCACACATATAAGTCTATGGGGTGAATTTGCATTTGCAAATTTGTATTTGCAGATACATTCTATTTTGTTCAAAAAGCATATGATCTGTAGGCATTCAGTCCAAATAACATTTTATAAATTCCTACTTTGGAAACAGAACCAGTCTGAGTCAAGGTTGGAAAAGATACAGACTCTAATCTCACACCTTTAATGCATTGTCTGAGCTGAGATGTCACTTTTTAAAAATACCATATGTTATCTCAGGAATTTGACATGAAAGAAGTTCGGGGACTTACATATTAATGAATCAAAACCCGCAACCCATTCTAAAAGATTAAAGGCCTAACAGCAATCTAGGTTTGTTCAATACATCGCATCAGTTGTATGACAGTTTGATCTTTTGCTATAAATTCTGTGTCCTATGATCCTGCCCCACTAGTTACCTGATGAAGGAGCAGTGCTCTGAAAGCTAGTGCTTCCAAATAAACCTGTTGGACTATAACCTGGTGTCGTGTATTTCTTATACCCATCCAGGTGTCTTTTAAATGTTGTAATTGTACCAGCCTCAACCACTTCCTTTGGCAGCTCATTCCATACACGCACCACCCCTTGCGTGAAAAAGTTGCCCCTTGGGTCCCTTTTATATCTTTCCGCTCTCACATTAAATCTATCCCCTCTAGTTTTGAACTCCACTACCTTGGGGGAAAGACCTTGTCTATTCACCCTATCCATGCCTCTCATGATTTTATAAACCTCTATAAGGTCACCCCTCAGTCTCTGACACTCCAGGGAAAACAGCCCCAGCCAATTCAGCTTCTCCCAAAAGAGGCTGAATCTCTTCAAACTCCCCAAACCTGGCAACATCCTTGCAAATCTATTCTGAACCCTTTCAAGTTTCACAATATCCATCCGATAGCAGGGAGACCAGAATTGCACACTATATTCCAAAAGTGGCCTAACCAATGTCCTGTATAGTCACAACATGACCTCCCAATTCCTATACTCAATGCACTGACCAATAAAGGCAAGCATACCAAATAACAAACAGGAATCACTGAACTGCCTTCCCCAATCCTTCCCTCCAACTCTAAAACTCATTTTATTTTTCTTCCTGCGTGTTACATGTTCCGGGAGAGTTTATAAAAGTATTAGAGTTTTAATTTATTGAGTAATGTGTTGACAGTTTCTTCTAGCAAGAGTCTAATTACTCAGAATAAATAGTGATTCTAGTTAAGTGCAGAAACCTGCTCTGTGCTTTCTGACAATGTGGGTCTGAAAATAAAGCAAATTGGGGAATTTGCATACTTTAAAAAATCTTTTGTGATGACTCTGTGGATAGCAGGGTTTGAGTTCCTGTGTGCTACTCCAATGAGTTGTGACATTGTGAGCTATCAGAAAGAAGGTTGAGCACCTTACCTCGATAAAGATTTGATTTGATGGGCACATGTGCCGAGGTACAGTGGAAAGTTTTGTTTTGTGTGCAGTGCAGGCAGATCATACTGCACAAAATGCAGAGGCTAATAGAACAGAGCGAGGAATACAGAACAATGTTACAGCTGCAGAGGAGGTTCACAAAGAGCAAGGTCAACATTAAATTTGAAACATTGCTGGGCTGGGCATTCCTCCAGACACTGAGGCTGCACTGAACTGGATAACCACCTCACACCATGGTCTGGGCATGGTCTGGTGTCATGGCCTCCATTACTGGTTCTGAAGGAAGAGGTCATCCCACATTAGTAACACCCTGCCCAGCGGGAACATAAAATAGGATAAGGACTTCTACTGTCGTCACATCGTAGAAAAGTGTCAGGGACCATGCAGGCTAGCTTCAGACTGACTTTAGGATTTTAAAGATGGAATGCTGGTGAATCCCAGGATATTCCAGTGGTGGTAGTGACTTGTTCCAGGAGTGGAGTGTGGTATAAACGGGCTAGAATTGGACAATATAAAGGTGAGGGTAGGTAGTTAATGAGGCAGGTTTGAGAAGATACAGTGATAGAACTCATTCAGCATCACGGAGAATAACCCTCTGTGAAATGTAAAGAAACTGACACTTGGCCAAAAAAGTAAGATTCATCTGATTTTCTCGACATATATCCTATCAAAACCCTCACAGACAAGGCCATTACGCCCAACATGGCCACACTGGTCTTATGCAAGCTTAATAGTTAGAGTCCAGAGCAAATTTTGATAAAGACTGGTTCCGCAATCACTGATACGGCACCGCCAGCATTGACCTCCATTAGAACCCGGTAACCATTTAACCAATTGTTTATTTTGATTGGTTCTGATTTGGAAGTTGCTAATCAAATTAACTGTTTAAAACCAGCTGGTGGTGGACTTTCCAGGGTGTGCACTCTCTTGGATACCAGCCTTCGAATTCTCTTCCTCAGTTTAGGTCCAGTGGGACTCTTTCACTGTCTTCTGTCCACTGACCTGCAGCAATTACAATGGCTTGCCAGCCTGAAGCCCAAAGAAAAGAATTAACTGTTTGGCTGAGGCTTGGCTTTGGGGTTTTTCTGTGGGCTGACCCAGAATCCCTTTGTTCAGGATATGCCCTATGTGAGGCTATGCAATTGTCTTTACTTAAGTGGTGTTCCCTAAACTCATTTGGACTGGCAAGTGTGTCCATTCCTTTTGGAATATCCTGCAACTCATAAACTCAACTTGTTGCATTTTCCAATGATAAAGCCAGGTGTAGTGCCTGTTTGAACTCCAGTTGGGTTTCAGCTGGTAGGTATTTTTCCATGGCCACATCATTAATCCTACATACCAATGGCCTTTTGGCTGAGATCTCATTAAGGGTTAAACCAAAGTCACATGCCTCTGTTAGTCGTCTTAAGCTCATCAAAATCCCAGTATGGATTACCCTGGTTCTCAAATTGCCAAATAAATCCGATAGCATATCAGAATTAGAGGAGGCTTGAGGTCATATTATTCCTTAACTAAATCCATCAACTCTTGAAAGGTTTTAGTATCTAGTGCCTCTGAGAAAGCAAGGTTCCTAATAACCGAAAAAGCTGCACGTCCACAAGTTGTCAGGAGAATTACTTAGAGTCAGAGAATCACAGAGATGTACAGCATGGAAACAGACCCATTGGTCCAACTCGTCCATGCTGACCAGATATCCCAACCTAATCTGCCAACACTTGGCCCATATCCCTCTAAACCTTTCCTATTCATAAACTCATCCAGATGCCTTTTAAATGTTGTCATTGTACCAGCCTCCACCACTTCCTCTGGCAGCTCATTCTATACACACACCACCCTCTGCATGAAAAAGTTGCCCCTTAGGTCCCTTTTATGTCTTTCCTCAGGGAAAGACCTTGCCTATTTACCCTATCCATACCCCTCAGCCTCTGACGCTCCAGGGAAAACAGCCCCAGCCTATTCAACCCCCCACTATAGCTCAAACCTTCCAACTTGTTGCTTTCCATCTGCCCCAATGTCATTTGCCTAGGGTAAAAAAAATTCTTTCCACATTCTGGATCCAGTGTTCAACAGCAGGATCGAATGAGTTAGGCTTCCCAAATAATGGCACAATGCCAGAAATTGTTACCCCAACTCAAAGACAACTCTTATTAGTGAATTTCTTCAGGATTGTGCTTTTCTCTTATCGCCACTGAAATGACTCCAGTGAGGCTGGTATCCCATTACAAAGCCACCCTTTATTTATACACAGAGAGTTCTTGACACTGATGTAGGTCCCTCAGAGCCAGCTCTGTGAGTGAACAGCTGTCTGACCCTTTTGTTTCTATCTGTCAGCCAGGGCTCCCTGATTGGGCCCAGTTAATAGCCCCAATCAGGGAACTCATGTTCTATCAGGTCCACCTGGCTGACCACGTTCCAATGATTACAATATAAACACAGCAGCTACGAGAGCAGGTCAAATGCGAGGAATACGGTAGCAAGTGAATCACTTCCTGATTATCCATCATCTACATGACACAAGTCAGGACATTGTCCAGTTACCTGGATGGTTGCACCTCCAACAACACTCAAAATGCTTGACACCATCCAGGACAAAGCAGCCCACTTGACTGGCACTCCATCCGCAAACATCCACTCCCTCCATCACCAACGCTCAGGAGCAGCAGTTTGTACTGTCTACATGATTTGGAGATGCCGGTGTTGGACTGGGGTGTACAAAATTAAAAATCACACAACACTAGGTTATAGTACAACAGGTTTAATTGGAAGCACTAGCTTTCAGAGGGCCACTCCTTCATCAGGTGGTTGTCAATTAAACCTGTTGTACTATAACCTGGTGTTGTGTGATTTTTAATTTTGTACTATCTACAAGATGCCCTGCAGAAATTCACCAAAGATCCTCAGACAGTACCCTTCAAACAAATGTCCACTTCCATCGAGAAGGACAGGGGCAGCAAATACATGGGAACATCACCCCCTGCAAGTTCCCCTCCAAGCCACTCCCCATCCTGACTTGGAAATATATCGCCATTCCTTCAGTGTCACTGGGTCAAAATCCTGGAATTCACTCCCTCAGGGCATTGTGGGTCAACCCACAGCACATGGACTGCAGTGGTTCAGGAAGGCAGCTCACCCCCACCTTTTTAAGGGGCAACTAGGGATAGGCAATAAATCCCGGCCAATCAGTGATATCTGATGATTGGACACTGCACAATGTCAACAGACTGGAGTGTTCCCTCCCCAAGTCAGGGAGCACTTCAGCAGTCCGGGACATTCGGCCTCAGACCTTCGGGCGACCGTCCTCCAAGATGGACTTTGGGACAGGCAACAACGCAAAGTGGCCGAGCAGAGGTAGCCAAGTTCGGTACCCCCGGGGACGGCCTCAATGAGATGTTGAGTTCATGTCACACTACAGGTGACCCCACTGCACTACACACACACACTCCTACAGACCATACACTCGCGCAGACCCTCTCTCATTTACAAGCTCTCTCTCATACACTCACGTATACACTCACACACTCACACGCACCCTCTCAAAGACTTATACCCCCTTACACTCACATTCACACACATATACATATACACTCTCTCAGAGACACTCATACCTCCCCTACCCCCACCCACAACACACACACACACACACATTTGTGGGGTGAAATTTGTACTTGCAGAATTATATTTTATTATGCTCAAAAACTGCATGAATCCATGTAAGATTCTGCAAATCCTCTTTTAGATTAGAATCAGTCTGAACATTGGGGTACAGACAACCTCACACAGGGCACCTCTCACCTTCAATGCATTATCTGAGACAACATGGCACTTATTGTTAAAGTTCACTTAAGAATGTAACTTTTAAAAAAATATTTGGGACTTACATATGAAAGAACTGAAACCAACCTGGTCATTCTAAAGGATTACACAACACCAGGTTTTAGTCCAACAGGTTTAATTGGAAGCACACTAGCTTTCGGAGCGACGCTCCTTCATCAGGTGATTGTGGAGGGCTCCATCGTAACACAGAATTTATAGCAAAAATTTGCAGTGTGATGTAACTGAAATTATACATTGAAAAATTGATTGTCTGTTCAGCCTTTCATCTGTTAGAATACAGTGATAGTTTCACTTCTTTCATGTGTAAATCACAAAACCCTTTTTTTAAAGTTGCATTCTCGGGTTAGCTGTTAACAATGGTGATAGATAGACAATATGTTGAAGGTATTAGCCCCCTGTGTTCTCTGTCTATGACCTGATGTTTAGATTGATTCTAATCTAAAAAGTGAGATAACTGAGTTTTACATAAATTCATGCAGTTTTTGAGCAAAGTGCAATGTAACTCTGCAAGTACAAATTCACCCCACAAAATATATGTGTGCATGTGGGTCTTTGTCTATCTGTGTGTGTCTGTCTGGGGTGGGGTTTGTGAGTGTGAGAAAGTGTGTGTGTCTGGGTGTGTGTATATAGTGCAATGGTGGTCACCTGTAATGTGACATGAACCCAAGGTCCCGGTTGAGGCCCTCCCTATAGGTACCGAACTTAGCTATCACCTCTGCTCGGCCACTTTTCTCTGCTGCCTGTCCTGAAGTCCACCTTGGAGGATGGTCACCCGAAGGTCCGAGGCTGAATGTCCTGGACCACTGAAGTGTTCCCCAACTGGGAGGGAACCCTCCTGTCTGTTGATTGTTGTGCGGTGCCCATTCATCCGTTGTCGTAGCCTTTGCTCGGTTTCCCCAATGTACCATGTCTCCGGGCATCCCTGTCTGCAACGTATAAGATAGACAACGTTGGCTGAGTCACATGAGTACCTGCCATGTACAAGATGGGAGGTGTTCCCACGTGTAATAGTGGTATCTATGTCCACAATCTGACACATCTTGCAGCGTCCACCCGTGACAGGGTTGTATTGGGTTGTCCTGAGAGCCGGGCAGTTTGCTACGAACAATGATCTGTTTGAGGTTTGGTGGTTGTTTAAAGACAAGTAGTGGAGGTGTGGGGAAGGTCTTGGTGAGGTGCTCATCCTCATTGATAATGTGTTGCAGGTCACGAAGAACATGGTGTAATTTTTCAGCCCCTGGGAAATACTGAACAACGAGGGGTACCCTGTCAGTTGCAGCACGTATTGCACCTCCTGAGGAGGTCATTACAGTTCCTTGCTGTGGCACGTTGGAACTGGCAGTCAATGAGTTGAGCATCATATCCCGTTCTTGTGAGGGCATCGTTGAGTACTTCCAGGTGTCCGTCACGTTCCTCCTTATCTGAGCAGATCTGGTGTATGCGTAGGGCTTGTCCATAGGGAATGGCTGTTTTAATATGTTTTGGGTGGAAGCTGGAGAAGTGTAGCATTGTGAGGTTGTCTGTGGGTTTGCGATAGAGTGTGGTGCTGAGGTGTCTGTCCTTGATGGAGACCCACGTGTCCAAGAATGAGACAGACAGTCGAGAGTAGTTCATGGTGAGTTTGATGGTGGGATGAAACTTGTTGATGTCACTGTGTAGTTTTATCAGTGACTCCTCACCATGGGTCCAGAGGAAGAAAATGTCGTCAATGTACCTGGTGTACAATGTTGGTTGGAGATCCTGCATACAGAAGAAATCTTGTTCGAACCTGTGCATAAAAATGTTGACATATTGGGGACGGACACCTCAGCACCACACTCTACCACAAACAACCTCACAATGCTACACTTCTCCAGCTTCCACCCAAAACATATTAAAACAGCCATTCCCTATGGACAAGCCCTACGCATACACCGGATCTGCTCAGATAAGGAGGAACGTGACGGACACCTGGAAGTACTCAACGATGCCCTCACAAGAACGGGATATGATGCTCAACTCATTAACTGCCAGTTCCAACGTGCCACAGCAAGGAACTGTAATGACCTCCTCAGGAGGTGCAATACGTGCTGCAACTGACAGGGTACCCTTCGTTGTTCAGTATTTCCCAGGGGCTGAAAAATTACACCATGTTCTTCGTGACCTGCAACACATTATCAATGAGGATGAACACCTCACCAAGACCTTCCCCACACCTCCACTACTTGTCTTTAAACAACCACCAAACCTCAAACAGATCATTGTTCGTAGCAAACTGCCCAGCTCTCAGGACAACCCAATACAACCCTGTCACGGGTGGACGCTGCAAGATGTGTCAGATTGTGGACATAGATACCACCATTGTGCATGGGAACACCTCCCACCTTGTACATGGCAGGTGCTCATGTGACTCAGCCAAAGTTGTCTATCTTATACGTTGCAGGCAAGGATGCCCTGAGGCATGGTACATTGGGGAAACCGAGCAAAGGCTACAACAACGGATGAATGGGCACCACACAACAATCAACAGACAGGAGGGTTCCCTCCCAGTTGGGGAACACTTCAGTGGTCCAGGACATTCAGCCTCGGACCTTCGGGTGACCATCCTCCAAGGCGGACTTCGGGACAGGCAGCAGAGAAAAGTGGCCGAGCAGAGGCTGATAGCTAAGTTCGGTCCCCATAGGGAGGGCCTCAACCAGGACCTTGGGTTCATGTCACATTATAGGTGACCACCATTGCACTACACACACACACAGACACCCCTACACACACACTCTCTCACATACACATGGACACAGGTACACACAGACGCGCACACAGACACCCACACACACCCATATAGACACACACACTCCCACACATGCACCCCCTCACAGACTAAAGACACTCTGCACTCACTACACACACACACTTTCTCACACTCACAAACCCCACCCCAGACAGACACACACAGATAGACAAAGACCCACATGCACACATATATTTTGTGGGGTGAATTTGTACTTGCAGAGTTACATTGCACTTTGCTTAAATACTGCATACATTCATGTAGAACTCTGAGCTCAAAAACTGCATGAATTTATGTAAAACTCGGTTATCTCACCTTTTAGATTAGAACCAATCTAAACATCAGGTCATAGACAGAGAACACAGGGGGCTAATACCTTCAACATATTGTCTATCTATCACCATTGTTAACAGCTAGCCCGAGAATGCAACTTTAAAAAAAGGGTTTTGTGATTTACACATGAAAGAAGTGAAACTATCACTGTATTCTAACAGATGAAAGGCTTAACAGACAATCAATTTTTCAATGTATAATTTCAGTTACATCACACTGCAAATTTTTGCTATAAATTCTGTGTTACGATGGAGCCCTCCACTATCACCTGATGAAGGAGCGTCGCTCCGAAAGCTAGTGTGCTTCCAATTAAACCTGTTGGACTAAAACCTGGTGTTGTGTGATTTTTAACTTTGTACACCCCAGTCCAACACCAGCATCTCCAAATCATTCTAAAAGATGAGAGACTTAACAAACAATCCAGGTTTTATTCAATATATAATTTCAGTTACATCACACTGTGAACTTTTGCTATAAATTCTGTGTCTTACAATCTTAGACACCACAATCGCCTGATGAAGGAGCAGCGCTCCGAAAGCTAGTGCTTCCAAATAAACCTCACAGCTGCCTCACAGCACCTGAGACCCGGGTTCAATTTCCGCCTCAGGCGACTGACTGTGTGGAGTTTGCACGTTCTCCCCGTGTCTGCGTGGGTTTCCTCCGGGTGCTCTGGTTTCCTCCCACAGTCCAAAGATGTGCAGGTCAGGTGAATTGGCCATGCTAAATTGCCCATAGTGTTCGGTAAGGGGTAAATGTAGATGTAGGGGTATGGGTGGGTTACGCTTCGGCGGGGCGGTGTGGACTTGTTGGGCCGAAGGGCCTGTTTCCACACTGTAAGTAATCTAATCCAATCTAATCTAATCTAATCTAATAACCTGGTGTTGTATGATTTTTAACTTTCTCCGATGTTTAACTGAGAGACAGCGTTGCCCCTGGCGACAACACTGATAGCCTGTCCTCTCTGATCTGAAGGTGTGATTGTAGATACTCAATTCTCTAACTCAGAGGGTGGGGCAGATGCACAGAGGATGGTAGAGGCATTGGCAAGGGGGCAGCAACGGGCGCAGAATAGAGGATTCACACTGGACCCTGAGACCTGTGACAAGAGAGGCCAGATTCAGGAACAAAACACAGTCTGAAATAAATGGGAGAGAGCTGGAGACAAGACATACATACATACAGAGAGAGAGAGAGAGAGAGAGACAGGGAGAGACAGAGACAGAGAGAGAGACAGTGAGAAAGACAGAGACAGAGGCAGAAAGAGAGAGAGAAACAGAGAGAGAGGGAGAGACAGAGAGAGAGAGGGAGAGAGAGACAGGGAGAGACAGTGAGAGAGAGAGACAGAGACAGAGAGAGAGAGAGACAGAGAGAGAGAGAGCTGGAGACAAGACATACATACATATAGAGACAGTGAGAGACAGAGAGAGAGAGAGAGACAGAGAGACAGAGACAGAGAGAGACAGAGAGACAGAGAGAGACAGAGAGAGAGCTGGAGACGAGACAGAGAGATAGAGAGAGAGCGAGAGAGACAGAGAACAAAGACACAGAGACAGAGAGACACAAAGACAGAAAGACATAGAGAGAGATGCAGAGAGAAAGAGAGAGAGAACTGAAGACGAGACATACAGAGAGAAAGAAAGAGAGAGAGATGGAGAGACACAGAGAGAAAGACACAGAGAGAAAGAATTGGAGATGAGACATAGAGAGAGAAAGACAAACAGACAATGAGGGAGAGAGAGAGAGTGTGAAAGAAAGACAGAGACAGAGAGACCCGGAGAGACAGAGAGAGAGAGAGAGACATAGAGAGAGAGAAACACAGAGAAAGAGAGAGATAGAGACAGAAAAAGAGACAGACAGAGAGACAGACAGAGACAGAGAAAGAAAGAGAGAGAGAGCTGGAGACGAGACATACAGAGAGAGACAGAGAACAAAGACACAGAGATACAGAGAGAGAGAGTGAGAGAGCTGGAAATGTGACATACAGAGAGAGAGAGAGAGAGGCACACACACAGAGAACAGAGACAGAGAGACAGAGAGACACAAAGGCAGAAAGACACAGAGAGAGACGCAGAGAGAAAGAGAGAGAGAGCTGAAGGTGAGAGAGAGAGACAGAGAGAGAGAGACAAGACTAAGCGACAGAGAGTGAGAGAGACAGAGAGACAGACACACACAGACACAGAGACAGAGACACAGAGAGAAAGACAGAGAGAGACACACACAGACAGAGAGGGGTGAGAGAGCTGGAGATGAGACTTACAGGGAGAGAGCGACTGACACACACAAACACAGAGATACAGAGAGAGAGTGAGAGAGCTGGAAATGTGACATACAGAGAGAGAGAGAGAGGCACACACACAGAGAACAGAGACAGAGAGATACAGAAACACAGAGAGAGAGAAAGAAAGAGAGAGAGACACACATACACAGACAAAGAGAAAGGGAGAGCTGGAGACGAGACATTAAGAGATACAGAGAGAAAGAGAGAGAGACACAGAGAGACAGACAGAGAGAGAGAGACAGAGACAGAGAACAGAGGCACAGAGACAGAGAGACATAGAGAGAGAAATACAGAGAGAGAGAGAGAGACACACACACAGAGCGAGCGAGAGAGAGAAAAAGAGAGAGACAGACAAACAGAGACACAGAGAATGAGACAGAGAGCAAGAGAGAGAGAGATACAGAGAGAGACAGAGACAGAGAGAGACAGAGAGAGAGAGACAGAGAGAGAAAGAGAGGTACAGAGAGGAATTCACAAATCCAGCAGGCAGAGGCACACACACACAGTGACAAAAACAAACACACACACATGTTCAGGCTGAGATTCAGGCAAAAGGAGAGAATACAAAGTCTCAGAACAGAGCAGTGAAAAATTTTCAGATAAGACAGATGGAGAGAGAAAGACAGAAAGGAGTGCAAGAGAGGGAGAGATAGCCAGGAACAATGCAGATGGAGAGAGAGAGAGAGAGAGAGAGGCATGAAAGCTGAATGACCTATTCTTGTTTCAATTGCTGGTGTTCTCATATCTCCCAGAGACTGGTGAATGTCTGTACCTCTCTATCCCAGAGTGTTGTGGAGGCTGGATCACTGAAAGTATTTAAAGAGGGAGTGAGATGGAGTCTTGAGCGATCAGGGAGTTGAGGGCTATGAGGAACTAGGATCTGAGGTCTGGTTCAGATCAGCCATGATCTTGTTGAATGGTAGGACAGATGTGAGGGGCCCAATGGCCTACTGCTATTCTTTATATTCTGAAGAAGCAGAAAGAGATTGAAGCAGACAAACAGAGTAAGTCACAGGGAGTGACAGAGTGAGACAGAGACAGAGCTCACACTCCCCCCACTTCCCTTGAAGTAATGACAGAGTGGCAGAAAGATGCAGTCATTGGCCAAAGTGTCCATGGGGCTAGGAGGAGTTTTCCAACAGGTGGACTTTAGGACCCAGAACCCGACTGGCCAGCAGTTTCCAGCAGGTGAAGTCACCAGTGTTCAGTGCTGCAATAGACCGAGGTAAAGTCACCATAGCCTCACTGAACCAGAGAGCTGCACTCTCACTAGAGAGAGACGACTGATGATGGTTTAACCTGAGGGTCACAGTGCCTCAGGTGAGGGGAGAGGTTGGGAAGGAGAGTCCTTCCTGGTAACCTCAGCCAGTGCAGGAATGGAGCCATTGAGGACTGAGATAAAGAGGAATTTCTTCTTTCAGAGGTTAGTGAATCGTTGGAAGGTCTCTACCCTAGTCTTTCAGTATGTTCAAGCTCAGTCTTTGAGTATGTTCTAGACAAAGATCAATAGATTTCTAGATAAGAAAGACTTCAGAAGATGTCTTTAGACAGCACCTTCCAAATCCACGGCCACTTCCATCTAGAAGGGCAAGGGCAGCAGATACATGGGAACACCACCCCTTGCACGTTCCCCTCTGAGCCCCGATCTTCTCAAGGGGAATTTAGGCTCAGGTAATAAATACTAGGCCCAGCAAGTGACGCCCACATCCTTTGAGTGAATGAGGAAAAGCTATGAAGATAGTGCAGTGAAACGGTGCAGAGACACAAGGTCAGAGACGATCTGAGTGAATGGTGGAGCAGGCCTCAGGATCCGTGTACCATAATCCAATTCTCATCTCCCATCTTAGGAGAGATGGTGGCCTAGTGATAATGCCACTGAGTTAGTAATCCAATACAGCCCAGCTAATGCTCTGGGGAAGTGAGTTTGAGCCTATCCTGGAATTGAGGGTGGAGTTTAAATGCCATGAATAAAAGCTGGAATCGAAAGGCAATCTCTGGAATTGTGACCATGACAACTATCGTCAGTTGTTGTAAAACCCCATCTGGCTCACTACTGAAGGACATCTGCTGTCCTCACCTGGTCAGGTCTACATGTGACTCCAGACCCAAGGCAATGTGATTGACTCTTAACTGCCCTCTGCGATGACTGAGTGAAATCCTCAGCTCAAAGGGCAATTGAGGAATAGGAACCTCAGTGATTCCCACACTCATAAATGAATGAAATTATTAAATTGCAAGGTTTTTAAAAGTAACTTGGATTCCATTGTCCCTGTTGCCTCTCTGGATCCCTGCCTCTCCTTCCTCTGCCACCGACGCAGTTTAATTCAGCTTCAGCGGATTTTCATTTTGAAAAACTCTTTCTTTTAAAGGTGTATTCGTTCCTTCATTGTTAGTGCCAGCTCAATTCTTACGCACAATGCAAATGAGAATCACAATGGTGTTAGAACGGTTTCTGAGAGGCTTTAGGAATCGTTAACTTTAAGGAGGGCCTCGGTCACTCAGAAATGCTGGCAGTCACCGGGTGCGAAGTGGGGAGAATAGGTCAGAGGACCTCCTCATGAGTCTGCTCCTGGGTCTGGACAAACTGGCCAGAAGCAGGTCCAGGCAGCGTGCCATGGAGGGGGTCGTTAGGGACGATTGTCTGCCTCTTTTCCGTGGTTACATCTGTGCCCAGATGTCCCTGGAGAAGGAGCATGCGTGCCTACCAACACCCTCGAGGTTTTCAGGGAGAGGTGGGCACCGCAGGGAGTGGAGTGTCTTATTTCCCCCTCCAACTCTATTTTGATTTAATCCCTTCCCCTCACATTTTTTGATCATGTAGCATTGCCCTTTGATGAGAAGGTCACCCTGGTGTTTTCTTTCTTCCTGGTGGTGGAAAATGAATAAAGATTTACTCAGTTGTTGTTTTTCACTGGGCCCGACACCTGCATACACATGACTTGGGTGCTGGGAAAAATATAAGCACTCCCGCTGTTCGGCAGTAGTGTGGGAGGGGGAAAATATAAAAAGGGGGAAAATTTTTAAAAAGAGAAAAAAAGAATAAAAGAAATGCTGGCGGTCAGATTAAACATTCTAAACCTAAAATCAGTACAAACTCTGGCCAAGAGCACAAGAGGACAATGAAGCCAATTGTGGATACTTGCCCCATAATTGCCCACGGCCTACAGTTCCCAAGAGTCTCTGTTGTTTTCAGTCATTTCCTGATGTCCAAGCTTATCCTTCCAGCTAATGAGCCCAAGAATCTTCCAGAAGTGAACCTGATTTACAAACCCCCAGAAACAGCCCTGACCAGATTAGCTTTCATTCCCATCGCATTTATCGAGGGATCTCATGTTAGCCGCATGAGGACCAGGACATTCCAACCCCTTCAACACCCACTCCCTCCAACACTGACGCTCAGCAGCAGCAGTGTGTACTATCTACAAGATGCACTGCAGAAATTCACCAAAGTTCTTCAGACAGAGCCTTCCAAACCCACGACCACTTCCACCTTGAAGGACAAGGACAGCAAATACATGGGAACACAACCCTCTGCATAGATAAGCTGCAGAACTGGGCTGAGAGGTGGCAAATGGAGTTTAATGCGGACAAGTGTGAGGTGATTCACTTTGTCAGAGTAACCGGAATGCAAAGTACTGGGCTAATGGTAAGGTTCTTGGTAGTGTAGATGAGCAGAGAGATCTCGGTGTCCTGGTACACAGATCCTTGAAAGTTGTCACCCAGGTTGACAGTGTTGTTAAGAAGGCATACAGTATTTTAGCTTTTATTAATAGAGGGATCGTGTTCCGGAACCAGGAGGTTATGCTACAGCTGTACAAAACTCTGGTGCGGCCGCACTTGGAGTATTGCGTACAGTTCTGGTCACCACATTATAAGAAGGATGTGGAAGCTTTGGAAAGGGTGCAGAGGAGATTTATTAGGATGTTGCCTGGTATGGAGGGAAGGTCTTACAAGGAAAGGCTGAGGGACTTGAGGCTGTTTTTGTTGGAGAGAAGAAGGTTGAGGGGTAACTTAATAGAGACATATAAGATAATCAGAGGGTGAGATAGGGTGGACAGGGAGAGCCTTTTTCCAAGTATGGTGATGGCTAGCATGAGGGGGCATAGCTTTAAATTGAGGGGTGATAGATATAGGACAGATGTCAGAGGTAGTTTCTTTACTCAGAGAGTAGTAAGGGTATGGAATGCTTTGCCTGCAACGGTAGTAGATTCACCAAGTTTAAGTACATTTCAGTCGTCATTGCACAAGCGTATGGATGTACATGGAATAGTGTAGGTTAGATGGGCTTCAGATTGATATGACAGGTCGGCACATTGTCGAGGGCCGAAGGGCCTTTACTGCACTGCAATGTTCTATGTTCTCTGTTCTAAGTTCCCCTCCAAAGCCCTCACCGTCCTTACTTCATGTGGAGGTGCCAGTGTTGGACTGGGGTGGACAAAGCCAGAAGTCACATGACACCAGATTATAATCCAACAGGTTTATTTGAAATCACAAGCTTTCAGAGACTTCTGACTTCATCCTGACTGACTTGGAAAGATATCACTGTCGCTGGGTCAAACTCCCGGAATTCCCTCCCTAATGGCAGTGTGGTCAACCTACAGCACGTGGATTGCAGCAGTTCGAGAAGGCAGCTCATCCCCACCTTCACAAGAGACAACTAGGGACGGGCAATAGATGCTGGGTCCAGGCAATGACACCCAAGACCCATGAGTGAATAAAGAAAACACTCGCTGTGTGAAAAGGTTTATCATCAATATCACATTAGTTAATTAATCCATGCTGTCTTGTTCTAATACATACTACCACAAGCAAAGGTTGAGGAAGCTCTGGGTGTGCTGTACTCTACCACTAACACCCTGGAGATGGAACACCCTGAGGCCCTGTTTATTGTGACTGGCGAGTTCAATCTGAGGAAGGTGTTGCCCAAGTACCACCAGAACATTACCTGACCCACCAGGGGCCCGAACATTTTAGACCACTGCTACACCACTGGGAAAGATGCCTACCGCTCCCTCCCCCTCATTTTGGAAACTCCAACCACAATGCCATGTTTCTTCTCCCAGCTAACAGGCAAAGGCTCGAGCAGGAGACCCCCCCCCCCTCCACCCACCTCGTGGATACAAGCCCAGTGCTGGTTGGAGGAGGCAGAGGATCAACTCCGGTGCTGTCTGGAATCGGCTGATTGGGCCGTGTCCAAACAGGCCGCAGGTACCTTGGACACACCACCACCATCACAGACTTTATCAGCAAGTGTGTGGAGGACTCCATACCGAGGAAGAAAATCTGGGTGTTCCCCAACAGGAAACCCTGCACGAATCAAGACATACAGAACCTGCTAAAAACCAGGCGTGAGGCCTTCAGATCAGGAGACCCACTTAAATATAAGGAATCCAAGTATGACCTTTGCAGAGCCATAAACACAGGCAAGGACCAATACCGATCCAAAGTAGTGACCCAGAGAGGCACCTGGTGACGATGGCAAGGACTGAATGAGATCGCAGGTTCTAAAAAGTGACAGTGCAAGATAGCAGACAATGACACATCCCTCCCAGATCGTCTCAACACCTTCTATGCTCACATTGAGCAGAATTTCAGCAGAGGTAATACCTATTCTGACAAGTCTGAATGAACCTATCCCAATAGTCACTGCAACAGAGATCAGATCAGTTTTCCTTCATGTGAATCCAAGGGAAGCGATGGGACCAGACGGACTACCAGGCTGTGCACTCAGAGCATGTGCAGATCAACTTGCAGAGGTCTTCTCAGACATTTTCAACCTCTCCCTGCAGCAGGCCACTGTCCCTGCCTTTTCAAGAGGGCCAACATCATCCCTGTGTCTCAATGACTACCGCCCAGTGGCCCTAACTTCGGTGGTCATGAAGTGCTTTGAAAGGTTAGTCATGGCATTAATCAACTCCAGCCTCCCCACTACTCTTTACCCATTTGCCTATTGGACCAACAGATCCATGTCAGGTGCCATATCACTTGCCTTTCACTCCTCCCTAGAACATCTTGACACAAGAATAGCTACGTAAGAATCCTACTCATTGACTACAGTCCAGCTTTCAACACCATTATCCCCTCAAGACTGATTACTAAACTTAGTGATCTCAGACTCTGCAACTGGATCCTCAGTTTCCTGACCCACAGGCCACAATCAGTGAAGATTGGGGACAATATTTCATCCTCACTAACACTCAACACTGGAGTGCCCCAGGGGTGCGTACTCAGCCCCCTACTGTACTCACTGTATACCCATGATTGTGTCGCCAAATACCAGTCTAATGCCATTTACAAATTTGCCGATGACACCACCATAGTCAGTCGAACGTCAGATGGCGATGAAACAGACTGCAGACAGGAGGTGGAAGACCTAGAAAAATGGTGCACTGAGAACAACCTAGCTCTCAATGCTGGCAAAACCAAGAAACTCATTATTGACTTTCAGCAGGATGTTACTCACACCCCCCCTTTGCATTAACAGCACAGAGGTGGAACAAGTGGAGAGTGTCAAGCTCCTGGGAGTGGTCATCCACAACAAGCTTTCTTTGATTCTTCATGTGGATGCAGTGGTTACAAAAGCCCAACATTGTGGCAGCACAGTGGCTCACTGGTTAGCACTGCTGCTGCCTCGCAGCACCAGGGACCCGGGTTCGATTCCAGCCTTGGGCGACTGTTTGTCTGGAGTTTACAAATTCTCCCCGTATCTGTGTGGGTTTCCTCCGGCTGCTCTGGTTTCCTCGCACTGTCCAAAGATGTGCAGGTCAGGTGAATTGGCCATGCTAAAATTGCCCATAGTGTTAGGTGTGTTAGTAGAGGAATGGGTCTGGGTGGGTTACTCTTTGGAGGGTCGGTGTGGACTTGTTGGGCCGAAGGACCTGTTTCTGCACTGTAGGGAATCTAATCTAAAAAAAATCTCTTCTTCCTCAGGCAGCTGAGGAAATTTGGCATGACGGTGAATACCCTTGCCAACTTTTATAGGTGCACCATCGAGAGCATTCTGTCTGGATGTATCACGACCTGGTATGGCAACTGTACCATTCCAAGATCGGAGACAGTTACAGAGAGTGGTGAACTTGGCCCGGACACTCACAAAGGCCAAACTCCCACCTACAGAATCCATCTACCAGGCCCTCTGTCAAGGAAAGGCCACCAGCATTCTCAAAGATCCATCCCACCCTGGCAATGTTTTTCTATAACCTCTACCATCAGGGAGAAGGTACAGAAGCCTGAACACATGCACCAGCCGGTTTCAAAACAGTTTCTACCCTACTGTTGTTTGAATACTGAATGGACTCTCAAACTCTTAACATTCGCCTGTACCTGTGTTTTTGTTTTTTCTGCTGTTTACCTATTATTTACTTGTCGATGCTACTTAACTCTGTGATCTGCCTGCATTGCTCGCAAGACAAAGCTTTTCACTGTGCCTTGGTATACATGACAATAAATTCAATGTAATTCAATTTAGCAGGGTTCATTGTGGCAAATTTGAGGGGCCAATAGGAACTCGGTTTATTGTCAGCTCTGATGTGAATGCCCTCCCTCAGGACTAAGCTGGGCAGTCCCGTGCCAAACCTCTGGAGTTGGATTGAAACACATAACATTCTGATACTCAGGTGAAATTACAAAACTGACAATGCTAACGTCCGCAGATGTGTAGCTGAGATGGCTGTTTGATGGTGAATTGTGAACACTCAAGAGTTTTAGCCCAGAGTGGATCACTGTCCCAAATCTGACCACCCCTCCATCAGCCTCCTTAAGTTCAAGTGGCTAGCAGACAGCACCTTCTGTGTAACAACAGTGTCACTGCGGCATGTCATGGAGTGTCATCACCACCTTGTGGCCGTACCATTAAACCAACACCAAGAAACAACAAAAGGATGAGCTTTTCAGATTGTTTTTGTTAACTCCATTTCTGTCTCCGCAGATGTGGCCAGACCTGCTGAGTTCCTCCAGCTATTTCTGCTTTTGCTTGTTACAAAACGTTCGCAGTCCTTTGATTTATTATAACGGTTTGAGACAGTCTTGAGAACTGCTTAAATATTTACATTTCTGTAACTTTGAATCTTTCTCTTACAAACGAGACTTACTAGAATGGAACTGGGGTCGGCAGTCACTTGGAACACACTGGAGGTGCTGGGACGGCACTCCTTGGAGACAGTTAAGTGAAGATTTAAAGGTGTTAAGAATTATAAAGGAGTAAATAAGGAGAAACTGTTTTCAAGGGTATGAGGGTGGGTCACAGAAGGTGGAGCAGCCCCTGAGCTGGGGAGATGATTCCCTCTTCAGAGCAATCAAGAGCCACCCAAGAGATATTGGAATGAGATGAATTACAAGGCACAGAATAAAAACATGACAACATAAAAAAGGGCCGAAAGGATCAGACCAGTAGATTATTGTATGCAATGTGTGTGCGTGGGGTGGGCAGGGTGGATCCTTCACCAGAGAGGACGCTGATGAAATTGTGGTATTGTACAAAGAGGTTTGTTGGGCTTTCAATGTAGAGTCCAGTGTGTGCAAGAATTTAACAACACAGCACGCAACATTTACTCATAGTGAGCAGGGGCCAAAAGCAAACATTGCATTTGTTTCAACAATCTTAACCAGCTGGGAAGGCATTGTGGCTCAGTGATTAGCTCCTGAGCTATCAAAAATTCTGAAAATCAATACTGGCATGTCAACCCAGAAGGAAATGGTCTGATGAAGCTTTAAGAGGGATGAGGGATATTTTGTCCCTTTTTTATGAAGAGAGCTTAAGACAGAGGGGAAAAATAATCCGTTCCAAGTAAATAAACAGCTTGTGAAGCCTTGTGGTTTTTTTTCAAACGTTGGAACAATCGAAGCAGCCTGAAGGGGTAGGGTCGAGCTCCCACTGAACCAGGATTTTTAGTTTTAGCTTTCACCAGTTTTTGGGTCTTGAAGCTGGATGTGGAAGCTCTTATTCCTCTCACTGTTAGTGCAAAAAGCTGAGGTTATCTCTGCTGCAAGAATTGCACATGAGACAGTCCGTTTTACCAAATATGTCTTGTCAAGGGCGCATTTATGGGATGTTACTGTATTGGAACAGTTGCTGTTTAGTAGGGTTAATCTATTAATCTGTTAAATTTTCCAGTAGAGTTATTTCAATTCTTCCTTCTTTTGTTGCATTTTAACTACAGTATAAGAATAAAGTGTGTATTGCTTCAAGCCCAGTAGTTTGACCAATCGAATTACATCCAGAATGCTTGACACATGCTGGCAAAAATGAGAAAAGGTTAGGGTCTAGGCTATCTTCTTAATATATTTTGAGGGGGTTTGGTTTGGTCCATAACATCATGTTTAAACTTGATACCAAGGCCAGTATCTCTGTGTTATCAGATCACCATAAATGGCTTAACAAGATTAAACTACTGCCATCCTCAATGAAGTTATAGGTGAACCAGCATTGAACGTAAAAGGCCAACTCATAGCAAAGGTACATGAGAAATTGTGGGATCTCTTTATGTCATTCACAATCAGGAATTTATTCTAAGCAAAGAAGGTATATTTGAAGGTGAATCACAAAGTGAATCTGAAATTTCAGATACAGACCAAGGAAGTGAATTTCAATGGGAATTCTGAAATTTGTTTTCAAGTTTTGGAGAAGTTGAAGACAGAGCTCTCCATTACCCTGGGCTAGCATTTATTGCCCATGCCTAGGTACCTTTGAGAAGGTGGGGGTGAGCTGCATCATGAACCACTGCAGTCCATGTGCAGCAGGTCGACCCACAGTGCCCTTAGGGAGGGAATTCCGGCATTTGACCCAGCGACGCTGAAGGAACAGCGATATATTTCCAAATCAGGATGGCGAGTGGCTTAGAGGTGAACTTGTTCCCATGCATCCGCTGCTCTCGTCTGTCGAGATGGAAGTGCACGTGGTTTGGAAGGTACTGTCTCAAGAATTTCTGCTGTGCTTTTTGTAGATGGTACACACTGCTGCTACTGAGTGTCAGCGGTGGAGGGAGTGAATGTTTGTGGATGTGGTGCCAATCAAGTGGCTGTTTTGTCCTGAATGGTGTCAAGCTTCTTTGGTGCTTGTGGAGCTGCATCCATCCAGGCAAGTGGGGAGTATTTCATCACCCTCCCGACTTGTGCCTTGCAGATGGTGGAACAGGCTTTGGGGAGTCAGGAGGTGAGTTCCTCACTGCAGGATCCCTAGCCTCGGATTTGTTCTTGTAGCCACTGTGGTTATGTGGCGAGTCCAGTTCAATTTCTGATGAAAGTAACCCCCAAGATGGTAATATTCGACTTCCAGCTTGTTTTGTGTGTTTGGTAAATTTGGGAGATGAATATTAATGAGGAGAGTTGGGTCAATAATAAGGTTTGAATAAGCCACAATTCCCCTAATTGGCAAGTCACTTTGTCTAACGAGTTAAAGGTTAGTGTGAGATGCTCTGGGCATGGAGAGGGATTTTGCTGGATGACTGACATGATTCTGCCACTAATCTCACCATAGCCAACATCACTCAGTTCCCTATGAGATTCCACCCAAACTATCTTTAACCAATAGCAATTAGGAAAGATGAACAGAGAAGACTAATGGAATGCTGAAGGCTAATGGAATACTGGCCTTTATATTTAGAGGACTGGAGTATGGGGATGTAAACGTTATGCTGCAGTTATACAAATCCCTGGTTGGACATCACTTGGAGTACTATGAGCAGAGCTGAGCTTCACATCTTGGGAAGGATAGATTGGTCTTGAAGGGAGAACAGTGTAGGTTTACAAGAATGATACCTGGACGTCAAGGGTTATAGTATGAAGAGAGATTATATAAATTAGGCCTGCTTTCTCTAGAATTTAGAATGTCAAGGGGTGATCTGATCAAAATTTTCAAGTTATCAACAGGAAAAGACAGAGTAGATAAAAATAAACTATTTCTGGTTGGAGAGTCTAGAACTAGGGGCATATTGTGAGAATTAGGGCCAGACTGTTCAGGAGAGATGTACGGAAGCACTTTGACACACAAAGTGGGGGAGAGATTTGGAACTCTCTTCCACAAATGGCAGTGGATACTGGATCAGTTGTTAACTTAAAATCTGAGGCAGATAAGTTTTATTAAGAAAATATACTAAGGGATACGGGCCAAAGGCAGGTATATGGAGTTAGGCCACATTGAATGATGGAACAGGCTTAAGGGGCAGAATGGCCTACTGCTGTTCCTATGAATTGCTAGCTTATACCTATACACAGCTTAAACTCTACCTTAATTTACACACTTCACAAAAGACAGAAACATAAATATTAATATTAAAGGTGAGAAGAGAAAATAAAATATCATAAAAACACCAATGGGACGAGTCTATACCATGGGATTTGATGAATTATTTTCATTCCCCTCCTTTCAATTCCTATTAAGTACTTTGTAGTTGGGACAAGATTGCTTGCACACCTGTGACAATGCTGTCACTTTAACAACATTATTTTGTCCTTGGTTTTTTCAAGAGAGGTTATAAAGGCAGAGATGCTGAAATGTCTGGAAATGCCTACATTAACAATGGCAGGGAGTGGCCAGTTCTCCCCGTTCAGGCTTTTTCTAGTTTATTTTAGTTCTAACAGTGAGAAGCTGCTGCAGTCCAGAGAAAGGTTCCATGCTTCAGCAGATGATTCCTGACTGACTTTCTCTCTGAAATCACTCTTGCCTATAAGAATCTGTGTTTGAATTTACCTTTTGCCAAGGGGTGTGTTTATAGGATATTGCAGGGATTGGAACAGCTCCTTAACTAAGTTGCTATATTGAGTTGGTTGGGTATTCAAATAGTTGTGATTCTAAATTCTGCTTTCCTTTGTTCGTGTTTCAACTGTAGTGTTTAAATAAATTCTGATTTGCTTAAAGCTGAGTGGTTTGACCAGCTGCATCACACCTGTAACACCCACTTCACATCTGCCTTTAAAATAGCAAGAAGTTAGGATCGAGGCTTAAAATATTTTGAGGGGGCCTGGCTTGGTCCATAACATACCAGTTCTCTCTTTCATTCACTAGTTGAGAATTCATCCTTTCATTGTCTTTAAAAAATATTTTATCCCTCCTTCAACAAGAATTTCCAGAGAAAGTAAGTTGTTTGTTACTGAAAATTTTTCAGTACCTCCACACAGGAGAAGGACTGTTTTTGATGTTTTCTCTTGTAGAGTGGATGGTTATCTGCTGCACATGGTCAGGAGTCAATCAGATCGTTCTTGTCAAGCAGTTTTTCCTTTGTTCATAACTCATGGGCTCTGTGGGATCTGCTTTGTATTCTCACTGCCCAGCATGTTCAACATTCTGCACAACTCACAAAGCAATTCAGTAAATTTGACTCTTAAAACTGCAGCCATCTCTTCACACAGTCTCCTTGGTTTAAAGCAGTATCTTCCTTTGTTAGTCTACAGTCAAAAACTAAAAGGAGTTACATTATAAAATTAGCAGGAATGACCTTTCTGATAAACCTCCTCTGCCTTGACATCTTTATGAAAATGCATTGTCCAAACTGGTCTCAATTTTCTTGTGGAGGTCTAACTAGTGCTTTAGACAAGTTTAACAAAGTTCTCTTGATTTTGTACCTTTTTGCCTCTATTAATAAAGCCTTCGGTTCACTTTAACAGACATATTGTTCAACTTGTCATGCAACATAAATCTGAGGCTTCACTGTTCTCTTTAAAATTAAATCTTTAATTTTATATTGGCCTATCTTTGTTCCTTCCCCTAAAATATATCACTTCTCTGTGATAAATTTAATCTACTGTCAGCACCCCGGGGGCAACCTGATAGAAGTTTATAAAATGGATTGGATAGATATCAGGTGGAAATGTCAAATACTAGGGATCACAGGTTTAATGTGAAAGGGGAAAAGGTTAAGGAAGAAGAGGATTCTGGGTAATCCAAGATGAAGGACAGGGAAAAATTGTGGCTTTAAGGGCTGCTCCTTTTTTGAGGTATTTTAGGTGTTGGAGGTGACTTCCTTGAATTCCAGGAGCAGCAATTCCTGTTTTAAAGGCTGTTGTATTGATTTAGAACTTGGGGGACAAAAGATCAAAATAATGGTACTTTTAAAAGGAGGAAAACAGACAAAAGGCAGCAACCACATAGTCAGTGAGGGAGAAAGAAACCTACGCTGTTGTCTGACACAGCAGTGAATCTGCGTAGTTACTGCCTTTGCTGTTTGAGTTCATGGATCTCTGGACATCGGAGTGCGGCTAGGAAAAAAGTGACAAACAGTGAAATTCCCAGCTGACCTTGGAGGAACCTGTGTGGGAGAGCTCTCAGCACAGGAACAGATAAGTGCATAGTTTTTAACGTGTAACCTTGCTATGAGTCTACAATAGTGAGTAGAGTGGATTCTTTCTTGATGATATGTCTTATTGAGATCTGTGTCTTGGTTAAATTTTTAAAATATAAACCAAAAGTACTAAATTAGTCTGGAGTAGTGTTTTATAGAACAACAAGACGGTGCTACTTTCTGGGTCAGTAGGTTGTGAAGGAGCAACGATGGTCTTTAGTAGAGTGATATGCTTTTCCTGTTGGATGTGGGAGTTTAGGGAGAGTTCCCATGTTACTGATGATTGTGTCTGCAGGAAGTGTCTTTGGTCGCAAATCCTATCAGATCACATGGATCGGTTGGAGCAGCAGTTAGAGGCAATAAGTAATTTACAAGAGCTCGGGGTGTAATGGATGACAGTTATAAGAAGGGAGAAAAGCACAGTAACAATCAGGTAGATGGGTTAACGCCAGGAAAGATAGGAGAGGGAGGCAGATAGTGAGGAGTCTCCTGTGGCTATCCCCATTTTAAACAAGTATGCTGTTTTGGAAAATGTAGGGGGTGATGGTCTCTCAGGGGAATGTAGCATGAACAGCCAAGTTTCAGGCATGGAGACTGGCTCTAATATATTAGGGGTACATCGGGTTCCAAGTGATTGATTGTGATAGTGGACTCTAGTCAGAGGCACAGATGTTTCTGTAGCTAGCAGCAAAAAGTCAGAATGGTGTGTTGCCTCCCTGGTGCTAGGATCAAGGATGTCTCAGAGAGGGTGCAGAATGTTCTTAAAGGGGAGAGGGACCAGCAGGAGGTCATTGTACACTTTGGAACCAATGACATAGGAAGGGAAAAGTTTGAGATTCTGAAGGGAGAATATAGAAAGTTAGGCAGGAATTTAAAAAGGAGATCCTCGTGGGTAGTAATATCTGGATTTCTCCCAGTGCTACGAGCTAGTGAAGATAGGAATAGGAGGATAGAGCAGATGAATGCATGGCTGAGGAACTGGTGCAGGGGAGAAGGGTTCACATATTTGGATCATTGGAATCTCTTCTGGGGTAGAATTGACCAATACAAGAAGGATGGATTGCACCTGAATTGGAAGGGGACTAATATACTGGCAGGGAAATTTGTTAGAACTGCTGAGAAGAATTTAAACTAGTAAGGTGGGAAGTTGGAACCCAGGGAGATAGTAAGGAAAGGGATCAATCTGAGACTGGTAAAGTTGGGAAAATGAGCCAGTCAAATAGTCAGGGCAGGCAGGAACAATGCAGAGAACAAGGCAGGACTCATCAATTAAACTGCATTTACTTCAATGCAAGAGGCCTAACAGGGAAGGCAGATGAACTCGGCAAGGTTAGGAACATGGGACTGGGATATCATAGTAATTACAGAAATGTGGCTCAGGGATCGAAAATCGAGGTCGTTGGAAGAATATCTGGTTGCTGGGCCTTCCCGAACGGGAGGAAGAAGGCCAGTTTGTTAATTTTCTGGAGCAACGGCTCCCACAGCTGCTGAGGCTGGAGTCTGAGGTAGGCTGGATGTGGGTCGAGCGGGCCCACCAGGTCGCAGTGCGCAGGCCCGGTTCAGACCAGCATCCTCTGCTGGTCCTAGTGCTACTCCAGCACTACAGAGATACGCAAATGTTGCTGGAGGCCTCCACAGCACTGGGGAAGGATCCCTAGGCTATGGTGTACAAGGGATCAAGAATAATGCTCTTTCAGAACTCCCTCCCAGTCGTGATTCACAGGAGGAAGGCGTTTGACGAGGTAAAGAAGCGTCTGAGGGATCTGAATATTCAGTATTCCACGAGATACCCAGCAACACTGCACTTCAGCCACGTAGGGTCTGTGTTTAATTTTGGATCACCGGAAAAGGCAAAAGAATTTTTGGACGCTCTAAAATAGACTGAATGGCCTGAATTATATGGACAATTATTCTATTTTACCCCTCTTTCCCACCTCCTCCTTTTTTCTTTCTCTTTTCTATTTTTATTTGTAATCTGCTTGGTTTACTTGGTTGATGGAAGGTGATTTTGATTTTTCGTTTAATATATGTCGGGATTATAATTTTATATATTTAATCTCATGTTGCTGCTTTGCCAAAAATGCCTAGCGATGGAAGGAATGGGCTGGGTACCAACCTTTAACTTCCTTGTTATAAGATATTGGTATTTGTTTATCTTCCTTTGTGGTGTCTGGGGCGAGGGCATGGCCCCAGCTGGAAGGAGTCACGGTGGGATTATTGGATGGTAGGAGTCATCCCTGTGGACAAGGGGAATGTCTCCTTTTAGTTATGTTTTATGTTGTTATTTCTGAGGAGTAGTTTTTAGTAGTTCTGATTTAGTAGTTTTAAAGGTCGTATTTTTAAATCTATGTGAATTGTTTATGGTCTTTACTCAATGCTGTATGAGTGGGGTTCTTCCTCCTGGGGAGTCTTGGACCTTCCTGGACAAACATGGCTAGTCATTCATTTAAATGGTTCACCTGGAATGTTAAAGGGAGTCACTCACCAATTAAAAGGAAAAAGATACTGTCAAGTCTTAAAAAAGATAAGGTTGATGTAGCCGTATTACATGAAACACACCTAAATGACAAGGAGCATTTGAAGCTGCAACATGGAGGATTTGGCCAGGTGTTCTTCTCATCTTTCAATTCGAAACATAGAGGAGTGGCCATTCTCACCTGGAAGGATCTTCCGTTTCAAATATTAAGCCAAATAAAGGATGAGTCTGGGCGGTTTATAATACTTAAAACTCTAATACATGGTGAGGAGTACGGGATCCTGAAAGAATTTAAAAGGGCACACCCTTTTAAATTCGTGATGGATGCGCTCTCCAGATTGATGGCCCTTGGGGGGGCGTCACACAATTATAGTGGGAGATTTCAACCGTATCATTGACCCCGAGGTGGACAGGATCCCTAGGGGCTCTGCGGGTATATCTCTGCAATCTAGACAGTTGGTGGACTTGAATAGGGAGTTGAGACTCGTAGGTGTATGGAGATGTCTTCATCCCGAGGGTGGGGATTTTACCTTTTATTCTAACACACGTAAGTGCCATATCAGAATTGATGTTTTTTGTCCCTTCGACCTTTTGAATTCGGTACTGTCCTGCAAAATATGGAATATAGCTGCTGCTGACCACGCAGCAGTGTATATGGAGGTTAAGGCTGGTGGTGATGAGATGGACTCCAGGCACTGATATATGGACCCTTTCCTACTGAAAGGTAGTAAGGTTTTAGAATACCTTTCACAGGAATTTAAAGTTTTCTGGGATATTAACTCAGGTACGGCCAGCAACCCATCGGTGATGTGGGAGACTGCGCCTATGCGCGCGTCTTGATTATTAGGTAAGGGGTAGATGTAGGGGTATGGGTGGGTTGCGCTTCGGCGGGGCAGTGTGGACTTGTTGGGCCGAAGGGCCTGTTTCCACGCTGTAATGTAATCTAATCTCGTATTCTGCGACCCGGAAACGACAGAGGGGAGAACAACAATGTCTGCTCAAGGCTCGCCTGAAGGCAGCTGAGTCAGCATATGTTGATAGGCCGTTCATAACTAAATTACAGCAGATTACAGCCCTCAGGGCTACTTTGAATGCTGTACTTACTCGAACAGCAAAGAGGGAGATATTATTTGCGAAACAGAGACTATTTGAGTACGGCGATAAGCCAGGCAGGTATCTAGCATACCTTGCCAGAAAGAAGCAGGTTCCCAACCTATTACATCTATTAGAGAGAGTGCTGGAACTTTGACCTGTGATCCTAAAAAGATCAGTGCAGCATTTAGAAAGTTCTGTTTGGAGCTGTATCAATCGGAGGGCTATGATGATAGAACGAGCAGGATAGAGTCCTTTTTTAAGAACTTGGACCTCTCGGGTGTAACCTCGAAGCAGGTATCCTTTTTGAGTGTTCCCGTGACAAGCCAGGAAGTGTAGGAGGTGGTGAGGCTGGTCCAAACGGAGTTCTATAAGGAGTTTATCGATTAACTGGCCAGACTGCTTTTGGACATGTATAACTATTCATTCAGTCAGGGTAGTCTCCCGCCCTCTTTGAGAGAATCAAATATCTGTCTCATTCTCAAAAAAGGGAAAGCCCCAGAAGACTGTACTTCATACAGTCCTTATTGAATATGGACTTTAAAACCCTGTCGCAAATGCATTAAGACTGGAGAGGGTATTGCCGTTTATCAAGAAAGGGGACTAGACGGTGTTTATTAAGGGTCACAGGTCTACTAATAATATCAGAAGAGAAGTGAATATGGTGCAAATATGCCAGCAAAGAGCGATACCAGGCTTGGTCATTTCCGTAGACGCAGAGAAAGCATTTGATTGGGTGGAATGGCCATTCCTTTTTTATATCATGGAATGGTTTGGCCTTGGAGAGGTTTTTACCAAATGGGTCGCAATGCTATATAATGAAAGCAGTGGTACTTACTAATGGTATGAGATCAGGTAGTTTTAGTGTTGGCAGAGGTTGCTGTCAAGGGTGCCCTCTTTCACCACTATTATTTACACTAGTGATCAAACTGCTGGTGGAAGCCATTCGGATGGACCTTAGCATAACGGCCCCGGAGATAGGATCAGGCAAGCATAAAATTACTCTTTATGCAGATGACCTCCTTCTTTTCTTAACTGATCCATTGACATCTGTGCCCTGTGTAGTACAAATGGTTAATTTACTTGGTGTGTTTTCAGGGTACAAAATGAATTTCGTGAAATCAGAAGCCATGTTGGTGGGAGGTCTTACCAACATATTTAATTTTGGGGACGGAACCCGCTTCCCCTTTCGGTGGTCACAGGGTGGTTTTCTGTACTTCGGTATCTTTTTTACCCTGGCTTTCGATCAGTTATATAAAACTAACTATGTGCAGTTGTTAAAGAAAATAAGGCAGGACCTTCGGCGCTGGGAAGGTCTTCCGATATCCTGGTTGGGAAGAATAGCTCTGGTCAAGGTGAATGTTCTCCCTCACCTATTATACCCCATGAGAATGCTCCCTTTGATATTGCCGAGGCAAGCACTGCGTAGGCTTTTGGTTGGCTCGGATCCTTTATTTGACTTCACAGACGGCCCCTTATCAAATTAGATAAACTGCAGCTTTCACAAAAAAGGGGGGTCTACATTTCCCAGACTTTAGGAAGTATCAACTGAGCTCCTTGCTATCATATGTGGCTGATTCGGCCTCTCGTGACCCACGATCAACTTGGTTGGATATCGAGGTTTCCCAGGCAAAATGCCCCCTCATCAACCTGCTGTTTATGGACTGCCATGGATCATTGTAAAAGCCCGACTGTCCTAAACACAGTCAAAGCTTGGAGGATGATCCAACAGGGTGAGGGTAATCTACAAAACACCTCCCTCTTCACTACTATAGTGGGAATGTTGGAATTTCAGCTAGGTTTGATTGACGCTGGTTTTAAACTTTGGGAGTCCAGGGGAATCTTCTGCTTGGGAGATTTATTTGATGGAGAGGTCATGATGTCCTTTGAACAGTTGTGTCAAAAGCTATAGGGAGAGGCTAAATAGGCTGAGGCTGTTTTCCCTGGAGCGTCGGAGGCTGAAGGGTGACGTTATAGAGGTTTATAAAATCATGAAGGGCATGGATAGGGTAAAAAGGCAAGGTCTTTTCTCTGGGGTGGGAAAGTCCAGAACTAGAGGGTAGAGGTTTAGGGTGAGAGGGGAAAGATATAAAAGGGATCTACAGGGCAACATTTTCACACAGAGGGTGGTGCGTGTATGGAATGAGCTGCCAGAGGAAGTGGTGGAGGCTGGTACAATTGCAGTATTTAAGAGGCATCTGGATGAGTACATGAATAGGAAGGGTTGAGAGGGATTTGGAGAAAGTGAGGACTGCAGATGCTGGTGATCAGCATTGAGCATATGGTGCTGGAAAAGCACAGCAGGTCAGACAGCATCCGAGGAGCAGGAGAATCGATATTTTGGGCAAAAACCCTTCATCGTGAGCATCATTCCTGATGAAGGACTCTTGCCTGAAATGTCAATTCTCCTGCTCCTCAGATGCTGCCTGACCTGCTGTGCTTTTCTAGTATCACACCCTCGACTGAGAGGGATATGGGACAAGTGCTGGTAATTAGGACCAGATTAAGATTAGATTAGATTAGAGTAGATTCCCTACAATGTGGAAACAGGCCCTTCAGCCCAACAAGTCCACACCGACCCTCTGAAGAACAACCCACCCCCTACATTTACCCCTGACTGATGCACCTTGTACTATGAGCAATTTAGCATGGCCAATTTATTCCTGATGAAGGGCTTTTGCCTGAAACGTCGATTTCAAAGCTCCTTGGATGCTGCCTGAACTGCTGTGCTCTTCCAGCACCACTAATCCAGAATCTGGTTTCCAGCATCTGCAGTCATTATTTTTGCCTAATTCACCTAACCTGCATATCTTTGGAACGTGGGAGGAAGCTGGAATACTCGGAGGAAACCCATACAGAAACAGGGAGAATGTGCAAACTCCACACAGACAGTTGCCCAAGCGGGAATTGAACCTGGGTCCCTGGTGCTGTGAGGCAGGTGCTAACCACTGTGCCACCCCTAAATTAGAATATCTGGTCGGCATGGACGAGTTGGACCAAAGGGTCTGTTTCTGCCCTATATGTCTCTTTGACTCTATGACTCTAAATTAGAAATGAATTTGATCGACTAAATAAGGAGAATCTGTTAGTGGCAGGAAGGTGGGTAACAAGAGAGACCAAGATTGGAAGTAATTTGTGAAAGACTCTAGGGGGGGATGTAGAATCAGTCTTTATTCACACATTGATTACTGTGGTCTGGAATATGTTGGGCAGTGGAAACAGATTCAGGAGGAACTTTAAAAAGGGGTAACGAGTTGGCATTGCAGGGGTACAGGGAACAGAGGATATGATATGGGATTAATTAGATATAATGCAGAACATAGAACAGTACAGCACAATACAGACCCTTCAGCCCTTGATGTTGTGCCAACCTTTTATCCCACTCTAAGGTCAAACTAATCCACATACCCTTCATTTTACTATCCATGTGCCTATCTAAATTAAATGTCCCTAATGTATCTGGCTTTACTCCCCCTGCTGGTAGTGCATTCCACACACCCACCTCTCTCTGTGTAAAGAACCTACCTCTAACATCTCCCCTAAACCTGCCTCCAATCACCTTAAAATTATGTCCCCCTGTGATAGCAATTTCTGCCCTGGGAAAAAAGTCTTTTGCTATTCACTCTATCTATGCCTCTCAACATCTTGTACATTCCTATCAAGTCGCCTCTCACCCTTCTTCGCACCAAACAGAAAAGCCTTAGCTCCCTCAACCTTTCTTCATAAGATGTGCCCTCCAGTCCAGGCAGCATCCTGGTGACTCTCCTCTGTACCCTCTCTAAAGCTTCCATATCCTTCCTAAAATGAGGTGACCAGAACGGAACACAATATTCCAAATGTAGTCTAACCGGGCTCTATAGAGCTGCAACATAACCTTGTAGCTCTTAAACTCAGTCCCCCTGCTAATGAAAGCCAACACACTGTACGCCTTCTTAATAACCCTATCAACTTGGGTGGCAACTTTGAGAGATCTATTGACATGGACCCCAAGGTCCCTCTGTTCCTCAACACTGCCAAGAATCCTGCCTTCAATCTGTATTCTGCACTCAAATTCGACCTTCCAAAATGAATCACTTCACACTTTTCCAGATTGAACTCCATCTGCCACTTATCAGCCCAGTTCTGCATCCTGTCAATGTCCTGTTGCAACCTACAATAGCCCTCCACAATATCCACAACACCACGAACCTTCCTGTCATTGACAAAGTTGCTAACCCACCCCTCCACTTCCTCATCCAAGTCATTTTTAAAAATCACAAAGAGCAGAGATCCCAGAACACATCCTTTTGGAACACCACTGGTCACCAAGCTCCAGGCTAAATACTACGACCTCCCTCTGTTGTCTATGGTCTAGCCAATTCCGTATCCAGACAGCCAAATTTCCCTGTATTCCATGCCTCCTAACTTTCTGAATGAGCCTACTGTGGGGACCCTTACCAAACACCTTGCTAAAATCCATATACATAATTTCCACTGCTCTACCTTCATCAATGTGTTTTGTCACAGCCTCAAAAAATTCAATTAGGTTTGTGAGGCATGACCTGCTCCTTTCAAAGCCATGCTGACTGTCTCTAATCAAACTATGGTCTTCCAAGTCACCATAAATCCTGTCTCTCAGAATCCTCTCCAATAATTTGCCCACCACTGACATAAAACTGACTGGTCTGTAATTCCCAGGATTATCCCTATTTCCTTTATTTAACATGGAAATAACAACAAGGGAAGAACTTCAAAAGGGACAGCAAGGCTCCATGGCTTTCTTCTGTGCTATATCTTTTTATGTTTCATTGTCTTGTCCTCAGTTACCCTGCATGAGGTGGAGATGTTTGACTTGGTGACAATTTAACACACTTGCTGGTTTACTGTTCAGAGTCAGTCGTGTTGATGTGGGACTGTGACTGTCACATATTGGCGAGACTTGACCAGGTGAGGACGGTAAGTCTCCCTCAAGGAGAAGGCAGTGAATGACAATCTTATTTTTTTTGTACAAGTTCACAGGATGAGGGCATGCCTGGCTAAGGCAGCATTTATTGCCCATCTCTAACTGCCCAGAGGGTAGAAAGGAGTCACCCACATTGCTGTGGGTCTGCAGTCACATGTAGCCGGACCAGGTAAGGATGGCAGTTTCTGTACCTAAAGGACATTAGTGAATCAGATGGATTTTTCCAACAATTGGTCATCATTATATTCTTAAATTCCAGATACTTATTGAATTCAAATTCCACCATCTGCTGTGCCAGGATTCGAACCCAGGTCCCCAGAACATTACCTGGGTCTCTGGACTAACAGTCCAGCAAGTATACCGCGAGGCCATTGCCTCTCCATAGCTTCATGGTCTCGATTTCCTAATGTTTCTCAGCTGAATTAAAACTTACAATCTAGCCTCATAGGATTTGAACTCAAATTCTCTGGGTTATGAACTTAGGTTGCAGGATTACATGTTGAACAACAGGCACGTGCCTATTGTAGAAGGAGGGGTTAAAGAAAACGTTCCCCTACAAAGGTGACACCCTCAGCTCTCATGTGGGACTGTGTCAAAAAGCCTTCTGCAAGTCGAAGTAAATCACATCTCCTGTCTCCCCTTCATCAAGTCTACTCATTACATTCTCAAATATTCCAGTTGATTTGTTGAGCATGATTTCCCGTTGATAAAACCATGCTGACTCCGTCTGATTCTGCCACTGTTTTCTAGGGGCTCTGCTTTAAATCTTTTATAATAGATGCCAGCATTTTCCTGTAATATATTTCCCTCAGTGCGAAAAACTAAAAACATTTGTTTTCCTAACTAACTTGGTTAGTAGCCAGCAAAAGTTTCGTAATAAACCTTTGAGCACAGTGTGGATCCAGAGCCTAAATCATCAGTAATTCCCTGTAATTTAACACAGGCTGCTTCCCTGACAATGAGGCTATTTTCTGCACAGGGCAGAGTGCAGATCGAGCACAGCACTATCAGACTTGGCAGTAAGTTACAGAGTGATCGGTGTCCCTGTTAATTCCCAGCACAGAACCAGAATGTCTGCTTTTCTCAGAGTTCATTGGGAGCCCTGTCCTCTCTTCCACAGGCTTTCCTTGATTTCTCAAACATCACCTTTACTGAGTTACAAGTCTCCCACCTCCCCCCCTCCTGCCTCCAGCCCTGGCAATAGCACAAACTATTAAACCAGCTCAAGCAAAGCAAGACAATGGGTGTCTGGCAGATAGTGCAGAGCTGAGGGGAGATTTATTACCTGGTAATTTTCACTTCCACACTAAGCAACTCCCTCTTTTACAAAACCTCTAGGCTCCAACAAAGTGTTGAGAGAGTCAGCAGCTGCCAAGAGCTGCAAAGCCTGAGTTGGCAGCAGCTCCCAGTACAGAGCTGGAAAATCGTAGGGAAGCTGAAAGGGGAACAGGACCGTCTCCGATGGTCAATAGGACACTGAAGATTTAGACAGGTACAAGATCAGGACCTGCACCGTGGGTCATTGGAGCTATCTCTTGCTCTCAATCTTTTCCTTTCTCTCTCTCTCTCTCTCTCCCCATTTCTAGTTGTCTGTCAACGTTTCTCCAATGAGTTTTCCTCTCACTCTCTGTCTCTCTCTTTGTGTTTGATCCTCCTCTCTCCATCTCCCATGTTCTCTTTCCGTCCCACACTCTGATGACTCAGCTTTATACTTTCTCCATTCACTCTCTTCCTCCTAATCTCTCTCTGCCTCGATTGTGTTTTGTTCTTTCAGTCAAACCCCCCCTCACCTACTCTCTCTGTGTCTCTTCCTCTCTCGACCAAGTCACCTCTCCCTCCTTCTGCCATGTTTCCCTCTCACTTTTTACCTCTTTGTCTCTCTCCCTCTCTCTCTCTCCCCCTCTCTTTGTCTTTTCTCTCTCAGTCACACTCTCTTTCTCTCTGCATTGCCCTCTCTGGCTCACTTCTCAGTTGGGCGGCACGGTGGCACTGCTGCCTCACAGCGCCAGAGACCCGGGTTCAATTCCCGACTCAGGCGACTGACTGTGTGGAGTTTGCACATTCTCTCCGTGTCTGCGTGGGTTTCCTTTGGGTGCTCCGGTTTCCTCCCATAGTCCAAAGATGTGCACGTCAGGTGAATTGGCCATGCTAAATTGCCCGTAGTGTTAGGTAAAGGGGTAAATGTACGGGAATGGGTGGGTTACGCTTCGGTGGGTCGGTGTGGACTTGTTGGGCTGAAGGGCCTGTTTCCACACAGTAAGTAATCTAATCTAGTCTTACCTTAACTAGACAAGAGTGAAACTCAAACTTATTGATAGATGCAGGGTATTAGCAAAAATTCAACCGTGGGAATAATAACTCCAATCATTTGCATAGAACTTTATTCTGTATCTAACCCCAGCCTGTCCCTATCCTGTGAGTGTTTCAAAGGGACAGTGTAAAGGGATCTTTACTCTGTATCTCACCCTGTGCTGTCCCTGTCCTGGGAGAGTGTGATGGAGGACAGTGGACAGGGAGCTTAACTATTGTTCCCTAAGCTCAGAGAAAGGTTTTTTCCTCTGATGTTAGGATTCTCAGTCTTACTGGCAGAAGGTGTGGATTTCCTTTGCAGAATGAGGCTGGAATGTGGGATTTGCTGACTGAAGGGTTTGTAGGAAAGCTAAGGTTGCTCAGTGAAAGAATTTGTTCTGATTTGCAGGGTTTACTGAGGAGAGAGAACGACCATCCAAAACCTGGCACACAACTGTGGGAGAACCAGCTCCAGGACTTGGAAGTGAAAGAGTCGGGGTTGTCCGAGTCTTTCCTTGATCCCTTCCAAAAAAAATCACATTTTCCTTTCATCTCTCAGCTGGTGAATCTTCCAATGTGGAAGACCTTGACTTGATCTCTTTGATCTGACCTTCAAGCTGAAGAGGACTTTGTCGACCAACAAAACGTGTCATTCAGTCTTTGCAGGCCATCCAGCTAATTTGATTGGTCAAGGAGGAGGTTAAACTATGCTCACACTGGTTGCCTATTGGTTGGAGAAGGGGCCATCGCTGCCCGCACTGTGGAACTTCATGGTCCTCCTCTTCATTTGTTCAGTTCGGACCCACCACCCCGATGAGGCCGAAGAGTCCATCTTTGGCTTGGGATTCCCAGGGCCAGGGCGAACCAACTGTAAGCCCATTCCCCGCAGCATGGCGCTGTGCCATGGGGTGGGCTACAGCGAGATGAGGCTGCCCAACCTCCTTGGTCATGGGACCATGAGGGAGGTCTTGCAGCAGGCTGGCTCCTGGGTTCCTCTGCTCAACAAGCAATGCCACTCTGACACCAGGAGGTTCCTCTGCTCCCTCTTTGCTCCTGTCTGCCTCAATGAGCTGCATGAATCCATCCAGCCTTGCCAATCCCTGTGCCAGGCAGTCAGGGATAGCTGTACCCCGGTGATGTCCGCTTTCGGCTTCCCTTGGCCAGACATGTTGGATTGTAACCGTTTCCCGGTTGACAATGACCTTTGTATCCCTTCTGCCACCTCAGAGGAGGATGGACCCCTGCAGGAAGGTGAGTGACCCCCTTTATTTCTCTATTCACTCTGTCAGGACCATTGACCTAAGACGTTCACTCTGTTTCTCTCTCCACAGATGCTGCTGACCTCATATTTCCAACAATTTTCTCTTGAAAATAGTTGACAAAAGTGATTCTGGGCTTTATAAATGGGGCATAATGGACATTACAAAACAGGAAAATTATGGGAACGGAAAGAACTGCGGAAGCTGTAAATCAGGAAAAAAAAAACAGAAGTTGCTGGAAAAGCTCAGCAGGTCTGGCAGCATCTGTGCAGAGTAATCAAAGTTAATGTTTCGGGTCCGGTGATGCTTCGGGAAAATTATGGGATTTGTTCACTCTTTCAGAGCATTGCTGTCAAAGCCAGCATTTATTGCCATCCCCATTTGCCCTTGAACTGAATGGCTTGCCCGGCCGTTTCAGAGGGCAGTTAACAGTCATAGAACGATAGAATTTCACACCACAGAAAGAGGCCACCCAAAAGAGCCACCCAGCTTGAGCCATTCTCCAGCCCTGTCTCTGTAGTCCTCTAACTTCATCATTTTCAAATACATACCCATTGCTGTGGGTCTGGGGTCCACTCAGGATTTCCTTCCCTGAAAGATAATAGTGAACCAGATGGGCTCTTACAACAATCAATAATCATCTCATGGTCACTATCAGCAAGACTAGCTTTCAATTCCATATTTTGTTCAATGAATTTAAATTTCACCAGGTGCTATTAGAATCATAGAATCCCTACAGTGTGGAAGCAGGCTGTTCAGCCCATTGAATCCACACTGACCCTTCGAAGACCTGGGGCTTAGTAGTTAGCACTGCTGCCTCACAGTGCCAGGGACCTGATTTCAATTTCACCCTCGGGCAACTGTCTCTGTGGAGTTTGCACATTCTCCCTGTGTCTGTGTGGATTTACTCTGGGTGCTCCTGTTTCTTCCCATAGTCCAAAGATGAGCAAGTTAAGGGGATTGGACATGCTAAATTGTCCTATAGTGTCCAGGGATGTGCTGGTTAGGTGATTGGCCATGGGAAATACAGGGTTACAGGGTCTGGGTGGAATGCTGTTTGGAGGGTCGGTGTGGACTCAAATGGCCTGCTTCCATGCTATAGTGATTCTATTCTATGCTGTGATAGGATTGGAAGCCTCCTCCCTTGAACATTAACCTGGATCTCAACATTATGAGCTCAGTGAAATGATAACCATGTCACTGTTTCCCCTGAATATAGTTTCTGTTCCTGGGCACCCCCCACACTTGCCGAACAATGTGGAGACTTTAGAGTAAATGCAGAAAGGAAATTCACAAAACTAACATCCCCAGGTGTAAGGGGTTCCAGTAGGTTTTCAGTTTTGTGCTGATGTTGTTAACACTTAACTGCCCTGTGATGTGGTCTCGTCAGGAACAAACTTGCTCCCAACAGCAGTCAGTGATCTGCCCAATACTGGAACAGCATTCAGTTCTGGTCACCACATTACAGGAAGGATGTGGAGGCTTTGGAGAGGGTGCAGAAGAGGTTTACCAGGATGATGCCTGGATTAGAGGGTATGAGCTATTAGGAGAGGATAGAAAAATTCAGTTTGTTTTCTCTGGAGCAGCTACGCTGAGGGGAGACTTGATAGAAGTCAATACAATTATGAGATACATAGATAGGATTGACAGTCAGAATAATTTTCCCAGAGTTGAAATGTCTAAAACTAGGGGACATACATTTCAGGTGAGAGGAGAAAGTTCAAAGGAGGTGTGAGGAGCAAGTTTCTATACACAGAGAGTGGTAGACGTCTGGAATGTGCTGCCAAGGGTGATGTTAGAGGCATGAAAGGTTAAGGGCGTTTAAGGGACTTTTAGAAAAGATCATGAATATACAAGGAATGGACAAATTTTAAAAATCACACCACACCAGGTTATAGTCCAACAGGTTTATTTGGAAGCATTAGTTTTTGGAGTGTTCCGAAAGCTAGTCCTTCCAAATAAACCTGTTGGACTATAATCTGGTGTCGAGAGATTTTTAAATTTGTCCATCCCAGACCAACACCGGCACCTTCACATCATGACAAGGAATGGAGGAATATGGACCCAGGGCAGGCAGAAGGGATTACTTTAATTTGGGGTCATGTTTGCACAACAGTATGGGCCAATGGGCGTGTCTCTGAGCTGTACTGTTCTATGTTTATGAGGGTTGCTGATGTGTTTGCAGACACTGGACTGCGAGGTCTTGGAATGACCCTTTGAAGGAGGGTGAGTGTGATGGCAATATGGAAACTACATTAATCTAACATGCTTTTGTTTTTCAGAACCCCAAATCTGTGAAGCATGCAAAGCTGAGGGAGGAGCTGAGAGGAGCATTCTCACACAATTGTGCAACAATGATTTTGGTAAGATTTTGGGGAACACAGTAACCCTTCCACTCAGCAACAGAGATTAAACCATTTCTGACTGTATTTAACCAGCAGCATCAATGTAGGTACTAGGGCAGTTCACAGCAGCAAACTGAACCAGATTATGGATCTGACCAATGGCTGGAGATCTTAGAACAGATAACTAAAAACATTTACAAAGAGAGTTTTATTAATTGTCAAAAAGGAACAGAGACAGAGACAAACAAACACAGAGAATGCTGGGAAAACTTAGCACGTCTGGTAACATCTGCGGAGAGAGAAACAGAGTTAATATTTTGAGTCTGGTGTGACCCTCCTCCAATGCTGAGGGAATACTGCACTGTCAGAGGGTCGGTTCTGAGGGAGTGCCGCACTGTCAGAGGGTCGGTTCTGAGGGAGTGCCGCACTGTCGGAGGGTCAGTGCTGAGGGAGCGCCAGACTGTCGGAGGGTCAGTGCTGAGGGAGCGCCACACTGTTGGAGGGCCAGTGCTGAGGGAGCGCAACACTGTCGGAGGGCCAGTGCTGAGGGAGCGCCGCACTGTCGGAGGGCCAGTACTGAGGGAGCACCGCACTGTCGGAGGGCCAGTGCTGAGGGAGCGCCGCACTGTCGGAGGGCCAGTGCTGAGGGAGCGCCGCACTGTCAGAGGGTCAGTGCTGAGGGAGTGCCACACTGTCAGCAATGCTGTGTTACCGGCATGAGATATTAAACTACGGCCCTGTAATCCTCTCAGTTATAAATGGTCTCTTGACATTTTGAAGAAAAGGGTTGGGGTAGAAGTTTCTCCCTCCTGTACTGGCCAATATTTAATAAATGTTTACCTGTTGGCCAACATTACTGGAAGAACATTCCATTGCTTTGGAATCACATTGGGAACTTGCTGTGAATAAATTGGTTGTCAGTTTATCTACGTCTGAACAGTGATGACCTTTTCAAAGGGGCCTCATTGGCTGTAAAGATTTGGTAAATCCTGAGTTGGTAAAAAGTCTCAGTAAAAGGAAAGTGCTGTCTTTTTAACCCTCTCTGTCCTTCTCTCCCCTGGGGTACCATCCGGAACTGTTGCAGTGCTGAAAATCAAAGTGAAGGAGATCTCGTACCTGGACAGAGATGCCATGATTATTCCGGAAGGCCGAAGCAGGCTGCTGTACGGGCCAGAGGGATGGACCGACAGCGGGGACGAGAGGTTGGAGCTGTGGCTGCCTGGAGGCTCTGGATGTACCTGTGATGAGCTGAGGGACCTGAGCGCCTCCTATCTGCTGACAGGGAGAAAACAGGCTGAGGGGCGGCTGCTCGTCACCTCGATCAGACACTGGAGAGGAGGAAAGAGGGAGCTCCGGAAAATGACCAGGAGCTTCAAGAAAGCTCGCTGCTAATCGTCGGACATTACAGGGCAGTTCAATAAATAATATCCACTCATCCCCTGCCACTCAGAGTACAAACACAACCCCCACCCCCAATCCCCAGCCGTTCAGAATACAAACACCAGCCTGACCGCCACTGAAAGTACAAATCTCACCCCCACCACTGCTGCAAGTATAAACCCCACCCCACCTAAACTTCCACCCACTGCCGCCAAGAGTACAAACCCCACCCCCAACAGCCCCGCCACCGTGTACAATGCCCCCTCCTCCCACCCCCCACCACCCCCTTCCAGTGTGCCAGTCTAACCACCGTCTGACATCTCCATGGTGTGGTACATACTCATGACTCTAACTGTCATCACTGTCCCTGCAATCCTCATATCAAAACACCGTCAAGTGTTTGTTCACCTTCAATTTCCTGTCCTGTGGGATCTTGCTGTCAGCAAATTAGCTGTCACCTGTTCTTCACACTTTGCGAGACCCCCGATAGAAATACAAGATTTTCTTGAAGAGGGTGTTCCACGTGTCAGTTGTGAGACAGTTCAGGGCGAGAGATCACATGTAAAGCAGGTTGTCTGTATTTCTGAGGATGATCAAAGGTACAATCCATGCCCAGAGACCCTAGGAGGCCAAAACAGCACCTTAGGAGTTTTACAGCAACCTGAGAGGGAAAGTGCGGCTAGTGTAATGTCTCATCTGAAAGACTGACCCTCTGACAGTGTGGCACTCCCTCATCACTGACCCTCCGACAGTGCAGCGCTCCCTCAGCACTGACCCTTTGACAGTGCAGCATTCCTTCAGTACTGACCATTTGACAATGCAGTACTCCCTCAGCACTGACCCTCCGACATTGCGGTACTTCCTCAGAATTGACCCTCCGACAGTGCGGCACTCACTCAGCACTGACCCTCCTGCAGTGCAGCACTCCCTCAGTACTGAACTGGATGTTATATGTGCTGCAATATGTGCTCCTCTCTCTCAACTGGGACTTGAACCCACAGCTTTGACCCTCTGATGTGAAAGCCATCTCCCTTGACTATTATAGCCATGTGGGAATTGGGAAGAAATCAGTGAACTTCCCTGATCTGAGCCCTCAATGTCTCTTTACCAAACAGTAACTCGTGATGGGCAAGACATGCTGGACTAGCTAGCGACGCCCATATTTCCTGAATGAATAAACATTATCCAGCGTACGCCTGGATACTCTTCTGTGTGTTCACACAGCTGCCTTGGGTTGGGGATCCCTTGTTTATCTCAGAGGGATAGGAAATAGACAATAAAGAAAGGGGAGTCACAAAGTGACTGAAAGACATGATGTATGAAAGACACATTGTGCAAATCAGAGTGTCTTTTTTCACCATGTGAATCTCACCAAGTTTGAGATGGAACTGGACAGTTTGTGAGCCTTTCAGCACAAACTCAATGCAGTTTCCCATCACCACGGGCTTGTTTATGGTCAAATATTAAATATAGAACATTTGTTCAAAGCACAGAAGTGTGCTGCACACCAAGGGGTGTCCTGCTCTCCTACTTTACCTGCTTATCTTCCACCTAGGAACCCTCCAACCACAAGGGATGAATGCAGATTTCTCCAGCTTCCTCATTTCCCCTCCCCCCATCTTTTCTCAGTCCCAACCCTCAGACTCAGCACCGCCTTCTTGACCTGCAATCTTCTTCTCGACCTCTCCGCCCCCACCCCCTCTCCGGCCTATCACCCTCACCTTAACCTCCTTCCACCTATCGCATTCCCAACGTCCCTCCCCCAAGTCCCTCCTCCCTACCTTTTATCTTAGCCTGCTTGGCACACTCTCCTCATTCCTGAAGAAGGGCTCATGCCCGAAACGTCGATTCTCCTTCTCCTTGGATGCTGCCTGACCTGCTGCGCTTTTCCAGCAACACATTTTTAAGCTCTGCTTATCTACATCTCGTTTTATTGCAATGCTTTGTATTGGTGTTTGTCCCCGCCATCGTGCATTCTTTAACCCGTTACATCACATAATAGTGACATCACCCACTTCAGCTCACATCCCCATGTCCCCGGCAAAACCATCAGGTTTCAGAGTAGAATTAGACCATCTGGCCCATCAAGTCTGCTCCACCATTCAATCATTTTTCTCAACCCCATTCTCCTGCCTTTTCCCTGTAACATTTGATCCCATTTACTAACCAAGAGCCTGTCTCTGTCTTAAATACATTCAATGACTTTGCCTCCCCAGCCCTCTGCAGCAATGAGTGCCACAGATTCCCCACTCTCTGGCTGAAGAAACCTCTCCTCATCTCAGTTCTAAAGCATCATCCCTTCATTCTGAGGCTGTGCCCTCGGGTCTTAGTCTCTCTGAATAATGGAAACATCTTCTCCACATCCACTCTATCCATGCCTCTCAATATTTAGTAAGTTTCAATCAGATTCCCCCCTCATCCTTCTAAACTCCATTGAGGGTCAATCATGAAAATGTACAGGGTCCTCACCCATTCCTCATATGACAATCCCTTCATTCCTGGGATCATTCTTGTAAACCTCCTCTGGACCCCCTCCAAGACCAGCACATCCTTCCTTAGATACGGGGCCCAAAACTGTTCACAAGATTCTGAATGTGGTCTGACCAGAGCCTTATACAGCCTCAGCAGTACAGCTCTGCTCTTGTATTCCAGCCATCTTGAAGTGAATGCTTACATTGCATCTGCCCTCCTAACTGCCACCTAAACCTGCATGTTCACCTTCAGAGAATCCTGAACTGAGACTCCCAAGTCCCTTTGTGCTTCGGATTTCTGAAGCCTTTCAGTGTTTAGAAAATAGTCTGTGCCTCTATTCTTCCTACCAAAGGGCATAACCTCTCCCTTTCCCACATTGTATTCCATCTGCCACTTCCTTTCCCACTCTCCCAGCCTGTCCAAGACCTTCTGTACCCTCCTCACTTCCTCACCACTATCTGTCCCTCCACCTATCCTTGTGTCATCTGTAAACTGAGCAAAAGTGCCCTCAGTTCCTCCGTCCAGACTGTTAATGTATAATGTGAATAGCTATGGTCCCAATACAGACCCCTGCAGAACTCCACCAGTCACTGGCTGCCATTCTGAAACAGACCCCTTTATCCTCACTGTCTGCCTCCTGCCAGTCAGCTAATCCTGTATCCAGGCCAGTATCTTGCCCCGAACACATTGGGCTCTTCCTTATTTTGCAGCCTCCTGTGTGGCACCTTGTCAAAGACCTTCTGGAAATCCAAATAGATCACATCCACTGGGTCTCCTTTGTCTAACTTGCTCATTTCCTCCTCGAAATATTCAAACAGATTTGTCAGGCATGACCCTCCCCTTGATGAAGCCGTGCTGACTCAGCCCTATGTTACCCTGCACTTCCACGTACTCTGCAATCTCATACGTAATAATGGATGCTAAAACCTTACCAATCACTGAGGTCAGACTGACTCACCTAGAGTCCTTGTCCTCTGCCATCCATTCTTAAACAGGGGTGTTACATTGGCCATTTTCCAGTCCTCTGGGACTCGCCCTGACTCCAGTGATTCATGAAAGGTCACCAACAAATGTTCTACAATCTCCTCAGCTGTCTCCTTCGGAACTCTGGGATGTAGTCCATCCAGTCCAGGTGATTTTTTTAGTTAACCTCTGCTGATTTTTCAAGGCTTCCCATTAATCTTCATCACATTGTATACTAGTGCAGTCCCACCTAATCCCACCCCTGGTTGATCAGCCATGGTCTTATCTGGCAGCTTAAACCAGGTGAGTGAAGAAGGGTCACTGAACCCGAAATGTTAACTCTGCTTTCTCTCCACAGATACTGCAAGACCTGCTGAGTTTGCACCATGTACACACACTTGCATATATATACACCAATGCACATTTGTGTAAACATGCACACACATGCTTGTGTACACATACATACCAAACACACACTCACATAAATGTGCATGGTGCACATATACACCTTTGCATGCTTACAGATATACAACACTCACCCACACACTTGTACACAAAGGTATGCACACTTACATTTCAAACTTCAATTAAACACGTATTTACAAATGCACGTGCATACATACACCATATACACACATACACTCGTGTGCATTGTGCATACACACATCACTCTTACAAGCAATAACATACATGACTACATGTTCACTCACACCTTCACACTCACATACAATCATAGAACATAGAACATAGAAGAATACAGCGCAGTACAGGCCCTTCAGCCCTCGATGTTGCGCCGATCAAAGCCCACCTAACCTACACTAACCCACTATCCTCCATATACCTATCCAATGCCCGCTTAAATACCCATAAAGAGGGAGAGTCCACTACTGCTACTGGCAGGGCATTCCATGAACTTACGACTCGCTGAGTGAAGAACCTACCCCTAACATCAGTCCTATATCTACCCCCCCTTAATTTAAAGCTATGCCCCCTTGTAATAGCTGACTCCATACGTGGAAAAAGGTTCTCACTGTCAACCCTATCTAACCCCCTAATCATCTTGTACACCTCTATCAAATCACCCCTAAACCTTCTTTTCTCCAATGAAAACAACCCCAAGTGCCTCAGCCTTTCCTCATAGGATTTTCCTACCATACCAGGCAACATCCTGGTAAACTTCCTCTGCACCCGTTCCAGTGCCTCCACATCCTTCCTATAGTATGGCGACCAAAACTGCACACAATATTCCAGATGCGGCCGCACCAGAGTCTTATACAACTGCAGCATGACCTCAGGACTCCGGAACTCAATTCCTCTACCAATAAAAGCCAGTACGCCATATGCCTTCTTCACTGCACTATTTACCTGGGTGGCAATGAAAATAATCACAAGTTTATACTTATACACACACACTTACACAAAGACACATTGACACTCACAGATGCACACATTCTATTCACACTAACACACACACACACACACACACTAACACACACACACACACACACGATGATAAGGAGCATGCTAATACACACCCTCCCATGTACAGAAGCTAACACACACTAACATACACCCATATATAAACTAATACAGACACAGGAACATGTACTCTCAGACAGACTTGGACACTCACACAAACACACTGTCAGTCATACACGAAACACAAACTCTTACACTTAGAGATACCACACCACATATCTATATAAATAACACTGATACTTGCACAACAGCAGGCACTGAGACAATCACTCACTAATGTGAACACACACACATATTATATGTATATATATCCCTAGGGTATGAGAGCCTGATTTTTTTTTCCCTCATGTCTGAGCTGGCAAGGGTTAAAGGAGCAGATTGGACCTGTTCTGAGAGTGAGCAGTTTGTTTTGGATTCTGATCGAGGGGGTGTTTGATGCTGTAATGTGAGACCCGGGGTGGGGGTGGGGGGTGTGGTTTCAGGGATTTCCACACAACAGCTTGGCTTTCAGCTAAGATCAACTGTCAGACTGAAAAATAAAGACTGCTTCATATTTCCTGTTGTAATATCCAGACATTCCTCAGCAAAAATTGTCATTTTAATAACTAAATTATTACTTAATTCATGTTTAAAATAAACTTTCTTGAAGCAGTGGCTAATGCTGCTTGTTGCTTGCAACAGTCACGAAATTACACATGAAATATTATACATCTCTCAGTAACATGAATCATAGGAGACCACTTGACACACTTTATTTATTCACTCACAGGATGTGGGCATCGCTGGTTGGGCCCAGCATTTATTGTCCCATCCCTAGTTGTCCCTGGAGAAGGTGGGGGTGAGCTGCTTTCCTGAACCGCTGCAGTCCGTGTGCTGTAGGTTGACCCACAATGCCCTGAGGGAGGGAATTCCAGGATTTTGACCCAGTGACAGTGAAGGAACATTGTCGATATATTTTCAAGTCAGGATGGGGAGGGGCTTGGAGGGAACTTGCAGGGGATGGTGTTCCCATGTATCTGCTGCCTTTGTCCTTCTAGATGGAAAGTGATTGTGGATTTGGAAGATGCTGCCTGAGGATCTTTTGTGAATTTCTGCAGTGCATCTTGTGGATGGCATGCACTGCTATTACTGAGCGTCAGTGGTGGAGGGTGTGGATGTTATGCCAAACAAGCCTAGTGCTTTTTTCTAAAAAAAAAATTGGAAGGAAGAAAAAGATAGTGGCATAGCACGTTATTAAGAGATGAAATGAGGACAGTTATGTGAGATGATCTCGGTCCAGATAATGTACAGTCCATTCGGGTGGAGGTAAATAACAGCGAGGCACTAGTTGGGGTGATGTACAGACCCCCAAACAGTAGCTACACGGTAAGAAAGGGCAAAAATCAAATAAAAATAGGAGGATGTAAAAGGAATAGAGCAATAAATATGGGTGATTTTAATTGATGTTATTGAGTCAATCAAATTGGAAAGGGTAACTATGACAAAAAATTCATTGAGTGCATTGAGTTTCTGAGGGCAAAATGTCATGGAGTCAACTGTCTGATAACTGGTTATTAGGCATGTTTAATAAATGACCTCATAGCAAAAGATTCCTGAGGAAATAGTGATCATAACATGATAGAATAATATTCAGTCCGAGAGTGAGAAGCTTGGGTCGGAAACAACACTATTTAACTTAAATAAGGGGAATTACAATGAAATAAGGATACTCTACAAGTGACTTCAGACTCACAGCAATGAGATTGACTCTTAACTGTCCTCTGGGCAATTAGGAATAGGCAATAAATGCTGGTCTAGCCAGCGACCCCATCATCCTGTGAATGCACAAGTCCTTTTGTGTTGCAGCTTTCTGCAGCTTTTCTCCATTTAAATAATACTTTGGTCTTTGGTTCTCCCTTCCAAAATGAAAAACTTCACATTTTCCCACATTATATTCCATTTACTAACTTTCTGCCCACTTACTTAACCTATCAAAATCACTCCGTAAACTGTTTGTATTCCCTTCGCTATTTGCCACTCGTCAGCTCAGATCTGGAGACTGCTGTGCTGCTGTTGGCTCTCTGAAAGTGTGATTTTATAAGTCCCTTCCCTCTGCTGTCTTGCCTGCAAATTTACTCGATAGATCCAACTCACTTTTGAAAGTTACGAGTGAATGTGCTTCCACTTACCTTCTGGGCACTGCTCTCCAGATCACAGCAACGCCCTGTTTAAGAAAAATCCCTCATCTCTCTCTCTAGTTCTTTAGCCAATGTACTTAAATTTGGCTGGGCTGCAATATAAAACAATAACAAATTACTCACCCTCCAGTTCCAGAGACCCAATTAGCGAAACCAAATTCAGACATTTCAGGGTCAGTAGCCTCAGAAGTTGTCTCTCCAATTTTCTCCAGGCATCCGGTCCAAAAGAACCTTCTAAACAAACGGCTAGTGTGTGTGAGTCCCTTGTGGTTTCAGCAGCTTGAACAAGGCCCTGGGGCAAGCTGGAACCAGTCTTCAGCACTGAGTGAGAAACTGAGTTGTTAAATTTAATCAGGTTAGCATTAATTCTGGAGTTAATTATCGTTGAACATTCTGTTCCCCAGCCTCTACAGCTTTTATTAAATAACCAGCAGTACCTTAGGGATTTTAGACTCTTGCTTTTATTACTTCAAAATACTTTGACTGGAGCAGTTCCAATTCCTAATTTAAGATAATGCACCTATATAAGCATAGTTTAAAATCCCAGATGGTGTAACGGTACATGTAGAGCTGAGAGACACAGACAGGCTGTGTCGATTTTGAGTCCCAGTCTGATCAAATTGGCAGCACACTGTTACTGGGTTAGGAAACAAGACCATAAGACCATAAGACCATAAGACATAGGAGTGGAAGTAAGGCCATTCGGCCCATCGAATCCACTCCGCCATTCAATCATGGCTGATGCCCATTTCAGCTCCACTTGCCAGCGTTCCCCCCGTAGCCCTTAATTCCTCTAGACAACAAGAACCTATCAATCTCGGCCTTGAAGACATTTAGCGTCCCGGCTTCCACTGCACTCCGTGGCAATGAATTCCACAGGCCCACCACTCTCTGGCTGAAGAAATGTCTCCGCATTTCCGTTCTGAAATGACCCCCTCTAATTCTAAGGCTGTGTCCACGGGTCCTAGTCTCCTCGCCTAACAGAAACAATTTTCTAGCATCCACCTTTTCAAAGCCATGTATTATTTTGTACGTCTCTATTAGATCTCCCCTTAATCTTCTAAACTCCAACGAATACAATCCCAGTATCCTCAGCCGTTCCTCATATGCTAGACCTGTCATTCCAGGGATCATCCGTGTGAATCTCCGCTGGACACGTTCCAGTGCCAGTATGTCCTTCCTGAGGTGTGGGGACCAAAACTGGACACAGTACTCCAAATGGGGCCTAACCAGAGCTTTATAAAGTCTTAGTAGTACATCTCTGCTTTTATATTCCAACCCTCTTGAGATAAGAGACAACATTGCATTCGCTTTCTTAATCACAGACTCAACCTGCATGTTTACCTTTAGAGAATCCTCGACTAGCACTCCCAGATCCCTTTGTGCTTTGGCTTTATTAAGTTTCTCACCATTTAGAAAGTAGTCCATTCCTATATTCTTTTTGCCAAAGTGCAAGACCTCGCACTTGCTCACGTTAAATTCCATCAGCCATTTCCTGGACCACTCTCCCAACCTGTCTAGATCCTTCTGTAGCCTCCCCACTTCCTCAGTACTACCTGCCTGTCTACCTAACTTTGTATCATCGGCAAACTTCGCTAGAATGCCCCCGGTTCCCTCATCCAAATCATTAATATATAATGCGAACAGCTGTGGCCCCAGCACCGAACCCTGCGGGACACCGCTCGTCACCGGCTGCCATTCTGAAAAAGAACCTTTTATCCCAACTCTCTGCCTTCTGTTAGATAGCCAATCCTCAATCCATCCCAGCAGCTCACCTCGAACACCATGGGCCCTCACCTTGCTCAGCAGTCTCCCGTGTGGCACCTTATCAAAGGCCTTTTGAAAGTCCAGATAGACCACATCCACTGGGTTCCCCTGGTCTAACCTACTTGTTACCTCTTCAAAAAATTCCAACAGGTTTGTCAGGCATGACCTCCCTTTACTAAATCCATGTTGACTTGTTCTAATCAGACTCTGCTCTTCCAAGAATTTAGAAACCTCATCCTTAATGATGGATTCTAGAATTTTACCAACAACCGAGGTTAAGCTGATTGGCCTATAATTTTCCATCTTTTGCCTTGATCCTTTCTTGAACAAGGGGGTTACTACAGCCATCTTCCAATCGTCCGGGACCTTTCCTGACTCCAGTGACTCTTGAAAGATCTCAACCAATGCCTCTGCTATTTCCTCAGCAACCTCTCTCAGAACTCTAGGGTGTATCCCATCGGGGCCAGGAGATTTATCAATTTTAAGACTTTTTAACTTTTCTAGCACTATCTCTTTCGTAATGGCAACCATACTCAACTCAGCCCCGTGACACCCTTTAATTTTTGGGATATTACTCTGAGACTAAGACGTCTGTCAACCAGTTGAATTTAAATGTAATTTGTTACTAAAACGTCTAGAAAGGAAAATTAAACTGAGTAAAGGCAACCATGAAAATATTATAAATTGTCCTAAACCCTCACCTGGTTCATTCACATCCATTTGGGATGAAATTTGCTATCTTCATTGGAACACATTGTTAATTCTTTCACAGGATGTGGGTGTCACTGACTGGGCCAGCATTTATTGCTTATCCCTAGTTGCCCCTTGAGAGGAACATTATAGCACAGGAACAGGCCTTTCGGCCCTCCAAGTCTACACCAATCTAGATCCTCGATTTAAACCTGTTGCCTATTTTCTAAAGATCTGTATCCCTCTGCTCCCTGCCCAATCATGTATCTGTTTAGATACATCTTGAATTTATTATACCCGCCTCTGCCACATCCATTGGAAACGTGTACCAGGTACCCATTACATAAAGAACTTTCCATGCATATCTCCCTTCAACTTTTCCCCTCTCACTTTCAACTTGTGACCCCTAGTAAGTGAGTCCCCACTCTGGGAAAAAGCTTCTTGCTATCCACCCTGTCTATACCTCTCATGATTTTGTGGACCACAATCAGGTCCTCCCTCAACCTCCATCTTTCCAATGAAAATAATCCTAATCTACTCAACCTCTCCTCATAGCTAGCGCCCTCCATACCAGGCAACATCCGGGTGAACCTCCTCTGCACCCTCTCCAAAGCAGCCACATCCTTTTGGTAATGTGGCAACCAGAACTGTATGCTGTATTCCAAATGTAGCCGAACCAAAGTCCTATAGAACTGTGACATGACCTGTCAACTTTTGTACTCAATACCCCGTCCATGAAGGAAAGCATGCCGTATACCTTCTTGAACACTCTACTGACCAGCATTAGCACCTTCAGGGTACACGGACCTGAACACCCAGATCTCTCTGTACATCAATTTTCCACAGGGCTTTTCCATTTACCCTATAGTTCACTCTTGAATTGGATCTTCCAAAATGCATCACCTCGCATTTGCTCAGATTGAATGCATCTGCCATTTCTCTGCCCAACTCTCCAATGTATCTAAATTCTGCTGCATCCTCTGACAGTCCCCTTCACTATCTGCTACTCCACCAATCTTAGTGTCATCTGCAAACTTGCTAATCAGGCAACCGATACCTTCCTCCAGATCATTTATGTATATCACAAACAACAGCGGTCCCAACAAGAGGTGGAGGTGAGCTGCCTTCTTGAATCACTGCAGAGCACGTGCTGGATGTAGACCCACAATGCTCTAAAGGAGGGAATTCCATGATTTTGACCCAGTGACACTGAAGGAATGGCAAAATATTTCCCAATCAGGATGGTGACTGGCTTGGAGGGAAACTTGCAGGGTTCCCATGTGCCTGCTGCCCTTGTCCTTCTAGATGCAAGTGGCTGTAGGTTTGCAGGGTGTAGTCTGGGGAAACCTGGTGAGTTACTGACAGTTCATCCTGTAGATGGCACATATTTGGAAAAATACAATTGTAAGGACACTTGTAAGGACAGAACTACAGAATTGTTATAGTACAGAAGAAGTCCATTCAACCCATCATGTCTCAATGCTCTCTGAGCATTTTAACTTTGTCAGTCTCCTACTTTTCCCTCAGAATTCTGCAAATTGCTACTATTTAAATAATTATTCCTCTTGAATGCCTCTGTTGAACCTACCTCCACCACACTACCAGGCTGTATATTCTAGAGGTAAAAACAGACCCTAACTCTCACTGTGAACTAGATTTTTTTTCTCATTTTGTATTGCTTCTTTTGAAATATACTATAAAACTCTTTTCTGTCTCTTGATCTTTTTACAAGTAATAATGGTTTCTCCCCACATATTCTGACCAAGTCCAACATGATTTTGAAAACTTGTACAAAATATCCTGCTTGCCTTCTCCTCCACAAGGAAAACAATTCCAGTTTCTCCAATCTTTCCCTATCACTGAAGTATCTCATTCCTGGAACCATTCCCAGAAACCTCTGCTGCACTCTCTCCAGTCCATTTACATCTTTTCTGTAATGTAGTGTTGAGAATTGTACACAATATTTCAGCTGAGATTAGATTACTTACAGTGTGGAAACAGGCCCTTCGGCCCAACAGGTCCACACCGCTCCGCCGAAGCGTAACCCACCCATACCCCTACATCTACATTTACCCCTTACCTAACACTACGGGCAATTTAGCATGGTCAATTCACCTGGCCTGCACATCTTTGGACTGTGGGAGGAAACCGGAGCACCCGGAGGAAACCCACGCAGACACGGGGAGAACGTGCAAACTCCACACAGTCGCCTGAGGCAGGAATTGAACCCGGGTCTCAGGCGCTGTGAGGAAGCAGTGCTAACCACTGTGCCACCGTGCCGCCCACTATACTGTTATGAAGTCTGGATAGTGTACTTGTAGAATGGGAGGTAGGAAGTTACAATTTGGTGTTTGTAAAGTGCTGGGGGGAGGGGGGGGGGGGGAAGCATTGCATGGTCCCTTTGAAAGAGCATGTGGTTTTTTTTAAATGTATGTCTGTGAGCAGCAACTTGAGTTTGCCAGTACACAGAGAACTGAACTGAAAAATTTATATTGAAAGTCTACAGTTAACAGACCAAGCAGCATTTTGTTTTTACTAGGACAACAGGCATTTGAATTTAGCCAATCAATTTGAACCAGGTACTTAGATACCAAAAACCGATTAAATTTAAGTCTGATAGTTTTAACAACATAGGACCAATACTATTGTAAGAAAAATCGATATTCATCAAGGGATTAAAAAGAAGGGGGCATTTGGACAAAGACCCCAGAGCAAGCTGCCATCCGCCATAGCTAGCAGCCCTCAGCTCTCGAGAATCACTGGCTCTCATAGCCTTCTCTATGTCTTAGAGAAAGCACCATCTAAATAATAATAGTACTGACTGCACTAGTGAATATCCCTGACAGAAGAATTAATGGAGAAGGCACAGAACATTCCGGAAGACACATAAGCTGGCTGTAAATTCTATGTTTTTTACATATGAGTGGTACTTGTATCCATTGAAACAGCATAGCATTAGAAACTTCCTTTATTCAGAAATAGTTAGTAATGCAAAGGGATTTATTCGGTTTGTTAATCATTTAGTAATTTGTTCACTGTTAGCGTTAGATAAATAAATTGTTACTTGTTGACTTGAAAGTGAGTGTCAGGGATTTATTTTATTTAACCACTCGAAGTTGCTGAAAAGCAAGTTACACCATGTTTCACACTCCTTTGACAGATTATGGGGTGAGGTGCTCCTCTTTGGGTGTTTCGGTTTTAGTTCTCAGAGTGGGGGGTCAAACTCCGATTTATAACATAACCTCGCTGCACTTGTTCTGTATTCCACTATTAATGATGGTAGGAATACTGAATGCTTTATTGTACAGTTCTCTCTCTCACTTTAGTGACAAATAGTTCACCTGCTCCTACACCCTCCATTAGAACACTACCATCCATTTAAACTGTCTCTCCATGATTCTATAGTCGGGGTAGATGTAGAGTAATAGGGTAGGAGAATGGATCTGGGTGATTTACTCTTCGGCAGGTTGGTGTGGGCTGATGGGCCTGTTTCCACACTGTAGAGATTCTATGATTCCATGCCCTTGTTCCCCAGTGTGTTTCTTCCCAATTCTCTGCATGGAACTTTTGGAACTTTGGAATTCCCTTCCTCAAAAAGCAGTAGATGTACAACCTTTAAAATATTTTAAAGGTGGGAGGAGATAGATTCAGATGTTTGGGGGATATACAGGAGAATTGAGGTTAAAATCCAATCAGCCATGATCTTATTGAATGGGGAAGCAGGCTGAAAGGGCTGAGTGGCCTACACTTGCTCCTTTTCCCTAAATATGTGAGCTCATCTGCCAGGTGTTGGTCCATTTCACCAACGTGAGGTTGCATGCTGGCAACTTCACAAAGATTTTGTCATGTGCCAATTTTGAAACATCCCCCTGCACAGCAAGATCATTAACATCTATCAGGAAAAGCAAAGGTCCCAAGACTGTCCCCTGGGGAACTCCACTACAAACATTTCCCCAGCTTGAAAAATATCCATTGACCAGTGGACCATTGATCAGTGCATAGAGTATAAGAGTTGGGAGGTCATGTTGCAGCTGGACAAAACATTGGTTAGACCACTTTTGGAATACTGCATTAAATTCTGGTCTCCCTGCTATTGGAAAGATGTTGTTAAACTTGAAAGAGTGCAGAAAAGATTTGAAAAAATGTTGGCGGGGTTGCAGGATTGGAGCTATAGGGAGAGGCTAAATAGGCTATTTTCTCTGGAGCCTCGGAGGTTGATAAAATCATGAGGCGCATGGATAGGGTGAATAGCTAAGGTTTTACCAGAGTTGGGGAGTCTAAAACTAGATGGCATTGGTTGAAGGTGAGAGTGGAAAGATTTAAAAAGGACCAATGGGGCAACATTTTCACACAGAGGGTGGTTCCTGCATGGAACGAGCTGCCAGAGGAAGTGGTGGAGGCTGATACAATTACAACATTGAAGAGGTATCTGAATGGGTACATAAATAGGAAGGGTTAGAGGGAAATGGGCCAAATGCTGGGAAATGGGACTAGATTAGGTTAGGATATCTGGTTGACATAGATAAGTTGGACCGAAGGGTTTGTTTCTGTCCTGTATGACTAATATGACTTGAAATGGGTTTCTACCCCAATTAACAATGGCTGATGGCCTACCCCCTGCTCATATTTTGTTTGTTCTGTCCTTACCCAGTCTGGCCTGGACATGACTCCAGATCAACAACAATATGGGTGACTCTTAACTGCACCCAGAAATGGCCAAGAAAGTAACACAACTTAGGAGCAAATCAGGGGATAGACAATAAGCCAGCAACACCACCATTCCATGCAGAGTAAAACAAAATGTGACAGTCTTACCACAAAGTTAGCATTCTTATCGAGAGTCAATAGATGTGAAACTGGAAAAGCACAGCAGGTCAGACAGCATCTGAGGATGCTGTCTAACCTGCTGTGCTTTCCCAGCTTCACATCTATTGACTCTGGCTTCTAGCATCGGCAGTCATAGACATGTACAGCACGGAAACAGACCCTTCGGTCCAACCCGTCCATGCCAACCAGATATCCCAACCCAATCTAGTCCCACCTGCCAGCACCCAGCCCATATCCCTCCAAACCTTCCTATTCATATACCCATCCAAATGCCTCTTAAATGTTGCAATTGTACCAGCCTCCACCACTTCCTCTGGCAGCTCATTCCTTACTCGTACCAGTCTCTGCATGAAAAAGTTGCCCCTGAGGCCTCTTTTATATCTTTCCCCTCTCACCCTAAACCTATGTCCTCTAGTTCTGGACTCCCCGACCCCAGAGAAAAGACTTTGTCTATTTATCCTATCCATGCCCCTCATAATTTTGTAAACCTCTATAAGGTCACCCCTCAGCTTCCAACACTCCAGGGAAAGCAGCCCCAGCCTGTTCAGCCTCCCCCTATAGCTCAGATCCTCCAACCCTGGCAACATCCTTATAAATCTTTTCTGAACCTCTTCAAGTTTCACAACATCTTTCCGATAGGAAGGAGACCAGAATTGCATGCAATATTCCAACAGTGGCCTAACCAGTGTCCTGTACAGCCGCAACATGACCTCCCAACTCCTGTACTCAATACTCTATCTACCTGCAACTCCACTTTCAAGGAGTTAATAACCTGCACTCCAAGATCTCTTTGTTCAGCAACACTCCCTAGGACCTTACCATTCAGTGTATAAGTCCTGGTAAGATTTGCTTTCCCAAAATGCAGCACCTCACATTTATCTGAATTAAACTCCATCTGGCACTTCTCAGCCCATTGGCCCATCTGGTCCAGATCCTGTTGTAATCTGAGGTAACCTTCTTCGCTGTCCACTACACCTCCAATTTTGGTGTCATCTGCAAACTTACTAACTGTACCTCTTATGCTCGCTTCCTTATGCACCCGATGTGGCCTCCTCTATATTGGGGAGACAGGCCGCCTACTTGTGGAACGTTTTAGAGAACACCTCTGGGACACCCGGACCAATCAACCCAACCACCACGTGGCTCAACACTTCAACTCCCCCTCCCACTTCACCAAGGACATGCAGGTCCTTGGACTCCTCCATCGCCAGACCATGGCAACACGACGCCTGGAGGAAGAGCGCCTCATCTTCCGCCTAGGAAACCTCCAACCACAAGGGATCAACTCAGATTTCTCCAGTTTCCTCATTTCCCCTCCTCCCGCCTTGTCTCAGTCCCAACCCTCGAACTCAGCACCACCTTCTTGACCTGCAATCATCTTCCTGACCTCTCCGCCCTCATCCCCACTCTGGCCTATCACCCTCACCTTGACCTCCTTCCACCTATCACATGTCCAACGTCCCTCCCCCAAGTCCCTCCTCCCTACCTTTTATCTTAGCCTGCTTGGCACACCCTCCTCATTCCTGAAGAAGGGCTCATGCCCGAAACGTCGATTCTCCTGCTCCTTGGATGCTGCCTGACCTGCTGCGCTTTTCCAGCAACACATTTTCAGCTCTGATCTTTGAGGGGCCCTATTCTCTCCCTAGTTACCCTTTTGTCCTTTAATATATTTGTAAAAACCCTTTGGATTCTCCTTAATTCTATTTGCCAATGCTATCTCATGTCCCCTTTTTGCCCTCCTGATTTCCCTCTTAAGTATACTCTTACTTCCTTTATACTCTTCTAAGGATTCACTTGATCTATCCTGTCTATACCTGACATATGCTTCCTTCTTTTTCTTAACCAAACCCTCAATTTCTTTAATCATCCAGTATTCCCTATACCTACCAGCCTTCCCTTTCACCCTGACAGGAATATACTTTCGCTGGATTCTCGTTAACTCATTTCTGAAAGCTTCCCATTTTCCAGCCGTCCCTTTACCTGTGAACATCTGCCTCCAATCAGCTTTCAAAAGTTCTTGCCCAATACTGTCAAAATTGGCCTTTCTCCAATTTAGGACTTCAACTTTTAGATCTGATCTGTCCTTTTCCATCACTATTTTAAAACGTATAGAATTATGGTCGCTGGCCCCAAAGTGCTCCCCCACTGACACCTTAGTCACCTGCCCTGCCTTATTTCCCAAGAGTAAGTCAAGTTTTGCACCTTCTCTAGTAGGTACATCCACATCCTGAATCAGAAAATTGTCTTGTACACATTAACAAATTCCTCTCCATCTAAACCTTTAACACTATGGCAGTCCCAGTCGATATTTGGAAAGTTAAAATCCCCTACCATAACTACCTATTATCCTTACAGATAACTGAGATCTCCTTACAAGTTTGTTTCTCAATTTCCCTCTGACTACTGGGGGGTCTATAGTACAATCCCAATAAGGTGATCATCCCTTTCTTATTTCTCAGTTCCACCCAAATAACCTCCCTGGATGTATTTCCGGGAATATCCTCCCTCAGCACAGCTGTAATGCTATTCCTTATCAAAAATGTTACTCCCCCTCCTCTCTTGCCTCCCTTTCTATCTTTCCTGTAGCATTTGTATCCTGGAACATTAAGCTGCCAGTTCTGCCCATCCCTGAGCCATGTTTCCGTAATTGCTATGATCTCCCAGTCCCATGTTCCTAACCATGCCCTGAGTACATCTGCTTTACCATCTCCATTCTCACTAAGAGCATGTTCAAATCTTCAAAGCACTTTTCATGAAGTGCAAAGCAGCAAATCTGAACCTTTCCATTGCTATTCTACAAGTAAGAATGACACCTCTGGATCTGAGCTTCTTGTCACCATTTGGAAGTACATTAAAACTACCTTACCAGAAACCATCGCCCATTCATATTCTCAGAGATACACTTTCAGAAAAATAATGGAGAATGGTTCATAATGACGTAGTCACCCTATCCTAAGAAGGATATTATTAAACTGGAGAGGGTTCATAAAAGATTTACCAGGATGTTGCTGGGAATGCAGGGTTTGAGTTATAAAAATAGATTGGATTTGTTTGGAATTTTTCACTGGAGCATAGAAGGTTGACAGCTGATCTTATAGAGGTTTACAAATTCATAAGGGGCATAGATAAGGTGAATGGTAATTGTCTTTCAAGAGTAGGGGATTTCAAGACTGGGGACATGTTTTTAAGGTGAAAGGAGAAAGATTTTAAAAAGACCTGAGGGGTAACTTTTTTTACAGAGTGGTTCATGGGTAGAATGAGCTGCCAGAGGAATGCAGGTACAGCTATAATATTTAAGAGACATTGGATAGGTTCATGAATAAGAAATGTTTGAAGGGACATGGGCCAAGCGCAGGCAGATGGGACTAGTTTAGTTTGGGAACATGGTCAGCGTGGACTGGTTGAACCGAAAGGTCTGTTTCCGCGCTGTATGACTCTGACTCTATAACTGATTAATCTGTGTAGAGGACTGAGGGTCTGAATCACACATTCTGCACTGGGAACATGAAACATGCGTAGATATCCAATTTGCACAGGGAACACAGATCCCACAAAGTCACAACTCTGAATGGAGCAAACAATGAGAAGAAACACAGGCCAACTCAGGGAACGCTACAGACCTTCAATTATTCATCAAACACACATGCACACACATACACATGCACACACGCAAAGATACTCTTGGAGAATGAAGGCATACAAGACCATCCTGACAGCAGTCCATGCATTAACACCATGCAAGAGGCAACACACCTCTTGGGCGGCACGGTGGCACAGTGGTTAGCACTGCTGCCTCACAGCGCCAGAGACCCGGGTTCAATTCCCGCCTCAAGCGACTGACTGTGTGGAGTTTGCACGTTCTCCCCGTGTCTGCGTGGGTTTCCTCCGGGTGCTCCGGTTTCCTCCCACAGTCCAAAGATGTGCAGGTCAGGTGAACTGACCATCCTAAATTGCCCGTAGTGTAGGTAAGGGGTAGATGTAGGGGTATGGGTGGGTTGTGCTTCGGCGGGGCGGTGTGGACTTGTTGGGCCGAAGGGCCTGTTTCCACACTGTAAGTAATCTAATCTAAAAAAAACACCAACAGGTCATGAACATTCATGTGTAAACTCCAGCTCTCTGGAAGGTTATAGCACCACAAGATCCAAACTATCCAACATTACATTAGAGATTCTTCACAAGAAAAGTGATGAAAGTTTGTTGAGAGTAGAAAATAGAGCAAAAAAAATCAACCATGATCATAATTCACAGTGAAACAGGCTTGAGGGGCCAAGTGGCCTACTTCAGCTCCTAATTTGTACGTAATCAGGGAGTGCCACCCTGTCACAGGGTTAGTGCTGAGGCAGTGCCACACTGTTGGAGGGTCAGTGCTGAGGGAGCGCTGAATGGTTGGAGGGTCAATGCTGAGGGAGTGCCGCACTGTTGGAGAATCAGTGCTGAGGGAGTGCCGCACTGTTGGAGGATCAGTGCTGAGGCAGCGGCACATTGTTAGAGAGCCAGTGCTGATGGAGTGCTGCACTGTCGGAGGATCAGTACTGAGGGAGTACCGCACTGTCAGAGGGTTAGTGCCGAGGGAGTGCCGCAGAGTTGGAGGGTCAGTACTGAGGGAGTGCTGCACTATTGGAGGATCAGTGTTGAGGGAGTGCCGCACTGTTGGAGGGTCAGTGCTGACGGAACAGCGTGAGCAGAGGTGAAAACCCTGACCCCTGAGCATTTTCCTGATAATTGTCAGGGCATTGGGTCACTTGGTTAAAAACCTGGACAGGCCTGGAGAAATCAGGAGTCACAGTGCGAGATAGTAAAGAGAGTAATGGGGGAAATTACAAAGTGAAGCAGAAAGAGTGAGAGAAAGAGGAAAAATTAAACTGACAGAACGAGAGACACAGAGTTAGAGAGAGAAAAGAAGTAAGACTATTATGTTGCAGTATCTGAGGATTAAATTCCACGTGGATTGCCTGCTATTAAGGCACATACTGAGCTCAATTAGATTTTAATGAACCTTGTTGTTTTGACTAAAGACCGGATCCTATTGGAGGCCAGCTGTACCTGAGAAATTAGACACCCAAACATCTGGTTCACAAAACCTGATCCCAGAGGGTTTCCAGAAACTTCTTCAAGGCCTTCTACAAAGGTGTTCAGTAAGAATTGGCTACAAAGAGAGTTCAGCAGCCCGTGTGTAAACTACCACAGCAGCACCAGAGAGCACAGCGGCTGTGAGATTCTGTCACAAAGGTAAGAATAGAAATCAACACACTCATTCATACAGGGTTCAACACAACTTCAGAAGTTTGACCTCTGTCAAAGAATGGGAAACGTCACAATCAGCTCAAGGTTGGTGTTACTTCCGTGAAGCTGGTTGAAGGACAAAGTAGGCACAGAACCTGCCCTTCATTCATCAAGAGCATTCACTAGCAACCAGGTGCATTGACATCTCAATTGAAAGACATCACCTTGACAGTGCCCACTCCCTCAGCACTGACCCTCCGCCAGTGCCCACTCCCTCAGCACTGACCCCCCGACAGTGCAGCACCCCCTCAGTAATGACCCCCCGACAGTGTGACATTGCCTTAGCACTGACCCTCTGCCAGTGCCCACTCCCTCAGCACTGACCCCCCCCCCGACAGTGTGACATTGCCTTAGCACTGACCCTCCTACAGTGCGACACTCCGTCAGCACTGACCCTCCTACTGTGCAGCACTCCCTCAATGCTGACTCACCAACAGAGCGGTGCTCCCTCAGCACTTACCCTCCAAAAATGCCACACTCCCTCAGCACTGACCGTCAACAGTGCGACACTCCCTCAGCACTGACCCTCCAACTGTATGGCAATCCCTCAGCACTGACCCTGTGACAGTGCCGCACTCCATCAGCACTGACCCTCTGACAGTACAATACTCCCTCAGCGCTGACCCTCCAACAATGTGGCGCGCCCTCAGCGCTGACCCTTTGACAGTGCTGCACTCCCTCAGCACTGACCCTCCCACATTGCAGCACTCCCTCAGCGCTGACTCTCCAACAGTGCGGTGCTCCCTCAGCACTGACCCTCCGACAGTTCCACACTCCCTCAGCACTGACCCTCTGACAGTGCGACTGACTCTGCTTTCTCTCCACAGATATTGCTGGACCTGCTAAGTTTTTCCAGTAATTTCTGGTTTTGTTTCAAATTTTTAGCATCGCAGTTTTAAGTTTTTGCTTTTATGGTTGCTTCATGCTCCTAAACACTAAGATTAGATATTCCAGGTTTGATGGAATGGATTTAAATTCCAGCAGTTTGTGATGGGACTTGAGCCTGGATTCCTTGAGCATTAGCCTGGGTTATGAGCCAAATTAGATTTTCAGTGCACCAACGTGTCCCTTGAACTGGGACTGGACAGAGTCACAGTTGCAGGTGATGACATTGCCACATGTCAGAGAGTGAAGGAGCAATGATTCTGGAGTTTGACTCTGGACCTTTAACACACAGATACTCGACTGACACCCCTCCCCCTCTCTCCTTCCAGATGGTCTCTCCTGCTATCGCCCTGGCCTTCATCCCCTTTCTGATGACTCTCATCATTCGATACCGCTACTACTTCCTGTTGTTCTGGCGGGCAGTAATTCTCCGGAAGATTCAGGACTACACAACTGGTCTGTCCAGGGAAGAGAGGGCCTTCCAGTACGTGATGACGCACAGCATTCCTGGAGATCCAGAGAACATCCTCAGCACCTTCGACACATGGTGCTATCATTCAGAATACCTGAGCAATGTTGGGCCAGAGAAAGGTAAATGGAATGTGGTTGTGGGACCTGCAGGGGTGTGGGACCAGTGGCACATTGCCCTACTCTCCCCAGCAGTGGGGCATCACTCCATTAAAGAGCCAGCAAGGGCAGTGAAATTCACCTTCAGACTCCCATTGCTGGCACCATGACGAGGGAGCTCACTGGACGCATGGTCACCTTGAGGTGCATTTTTGCCACCATCTTCCTTTGAGGTTGGGAGCTGTAGGAGCTGCTTGGTCTAGAGCTGTAGAGGAAAACCATAAGGCAATCATGTCTCAAACCAGATATACTTTATTTCCTGATAGCAATGTGCTACAAATTTCATTTGTTTATTCTCTTGTGGAACAAGGATGTCAATGGCTGGGTCAGCATTTATTGCCTGTCCTTAGTTGCCCTTGAGAAGATGGGGTTGAGCTGCCTTCTTGAACTGCTGCAGTCCATGTGCTGCAATGTCCCCAATGCCTTTAGGGAGGGAATTCCAGGATTTTGATCCAAATACAGGGAATTAACAACAACATATTTCCAAGTCAGAATAGTGAGTGGCTTGGAGGGGAACTTGCAGGGGATGGTGTTCCTATGTATCTGCTGCCCTTGTCTTTCTAGATGTAAGTGGTAATGGGTTTGGAAGGTGCTGTCTGAGGACCTTTGGTGAATTTCTGCAGCGTATCTTGTAGATAGTACATACTGCTGCTACTGAGCATTGGTGGTGAAGGGAGTGGATGTTTGTGGATGTGATGTCAATGAAATGGAAGCTGCTTTGTCCTGGATGAAGTCAAGATTCTTGAGTTGGAGCTGCACTCATCCAGGCAAGTAGATTGGTGTGTTTGGAAATTGCTTCTGAGACAGTGAGAAGATCTCCCTGGTAGGTCTTTCCTCTTTGAAATCCAGAGTTGTTCTCGCATCCAAGTGCATTTGACATCATCAGACTGGGTGGAGCTAAATATTACCTTCCGCACTGGAATAACTGAGATGGAGGATGTACGGATTCCTTTCTCATCCCACTCCTTCTCTAGTCCGAACAAACTTCAAATTAACCAAATGATGATATGACTGTAACTTTTTTGTCATAGAAACTAGTCAACATGATTTTGAGGTGCCGGAGTTGAATTGGGGTGACAAAGTTAAAAAATCACACAACACCAGGTTATAGTCCAACAGGTTTATATGGAAGCACTAGCAGTGTTCTGAAAGTTAGTGCTTCTGAATAAACTTACTGGACTATAACCTGGTGTTGTATAATTGGTAACTTAGTCAACATGGAGGAGCTAGTTAATTATGCATAAAACACAATCAAGCAAATATGCAGAAATTATTGAAAATAAAGTTTTTGACTATGCAAAGATAGATACAATTTATATTCTAACATCCCAAACATAACACAAGGCAAATATGGGTAACTGACAAATGATGGTTGAACACTCCACAGAACACGTTAAACAGCAAATGCGATTGAGGCTAATCCCAGAGATTTCTCAGCAATCTGCAGACATTAGTGATACTGCATGGCGCCAAATCTCATTAAAACTTCTCAAGGGATTCCAAAAACTCACTTCATACAAGTTGGCCTTGAAATTCTCTTGAGCCACTCCATCATGGACTCCTGCAGTGGAGGCTCATATTCTGGTGGTTTTTCTTCACTGAGTTTATGGACCTCTCATATATTAGAGTTGACCTTTCTCTGCATCGTCTCTGTAGCTGTAACACTATATTCTGGGAATTCTGGAAACAGCACTTATCCATAGTCACAACTCTCACTTTTCAGACAGCTAACTTTGCCAAGCTAGAGCTGCCTCTGGATTGTTTCCTGAGTTCTAATCCTGCTCAGTTGCAGAAAGCAAATACTGCTTGTGGGCTTTCTGAAATCAATTTTTCTCTGCAGATCATCACTTATAAACTAAAGTGAAACTCCCACCCTAGCCATTAGAGTTATTCTTGAAGGTGAAAAAGATTAAGTGTGAAATATTTTGAAGTTTGCCATTCTGACATGCGATTAAGACATGAAATAGAAGGGATCAGCCTGATAGCCCTTCCTTACAGGCTTCTTGATTCCCAAATAATTCCAGATCCCAAAGCTCCCACCATCCCGGCACTGCTCAAATTACATCAGCAAAGGACAATAGTAGTGTAGTAGAATTCAACTGGGACAACATTACTATTATAGGACAAGCCAAACAGAGAACAGCCAGGGAATTCCGAGAGGCATGGCACTCATCCACAGATTCTATCAACAAACACATCGACCTGGACCCAATATACCGGCCACTGCAGCGGACAGCTGGAACGGACAACCGGAAGCGGCAGAGACAAGCCACTATAAATGCCAGAGGAAACATCACAGGAGACTCCCAAGCACTGAGGATGTCACCTAGACAGGGGACGAAACGCCTGCAACACAGATTCCCAGCTCGGCGAACAGAACCACAACAATGAACCCTTTCTTCCATAATCCTTCAAAACTGAAATCCTTCAAGAAATATTAAATACAAATCATCTTTGTAACATTGTGTCAATCTTCGGATGACCACTGCTGGCCTCATGCAACATGAGCTCGCTGGGCTCCTGGTCACTGTAAAGGGCATTTGCTGCCATCATCCTCCCTCTAGGTTGGGACTTTCTGGTGTTGCAAAGAAAAATCACAAGGTAGTCTGAGAAGAAGAGATTTTTGTCTTAAATATGGTACAGTTTATTGCATGAGAGCATATTGGCACAAGTCATATTCAGAATACTGAACGGCCTGGACAGAGTGGATGTTTTCATTGGTTGGAGAGATTAGGACCCGAGGGGCACAGCATTAGAGTAAAGGAAAGACCTTTTAGAAAGGAGATAAGGAGAAACTTCTTCAGCCAGAGAGTGGTGGATCGATGGAATTCACTGCCACAGAAGGCTGTGGAGGCCAGGTCATTGAGTATATTTAAGATTGAGATAGACAGGCTCTTGAGTGTCAAGGGGATCAAGGGATATGGGGAGAAAACAGGAAAATGGGGTTGAGAAACTTATCAGCCATGACCAAATGGGGTGAGCAGATTTCATGGGCTGAATGGCCTAATGTTTGCTTCTATGTCTTATGATCTTATGTTAGTGTCATAGACATTGTTTATGAGACTAAGAGGGAACAAAGATGGTCTGTTTATTTTGAGATTCAATGCTGGATGTAAGTCTGCTCGCTGAGCTGGAAGGTTTGTTTTCAGACGTTTTGGCACCATACTAGGTAACGTCATCAGTGAGCCTCCAGTGAAGCAATGGTGTTAAGTGACCCACTTTCTATTTATAAATGAATAAATATTCTGTTCTATTACCCTGATGCAAAGTATGATTTGTCTGGTTAGAACGCAAAACAATATGTTTCACTATATCTCAGTGCATGTGGCAATAATAGATCAAATCAAATCACCACCTTTGCAGGGGCAACCAGAGATAGGCAATGAATGCATGCTGGCCCAGCCAGTGATGCCCAAATCCCAGGAATGAAGAAAATATCCTTTTAAAAAAGTTTCCTCTTGCAATGTATTATCATATCAATCCAAGAAGAGGCCATTCAGCCCTTCAAACCTATTCTGGTATTTTATCATCTCCTCGATGATCTGTATCATAACAGTTTGCTTTGGCTCCATAAGGCAGTATTCCCCAACCCTTGACCCAATGTGACTCCTATATGATGCCTAGAGTTGATGTAATCTCAGGGTGAAAAGGTGGAGGATATGGTGAGGAGCTGATGAACATTCCTGAGGGGGCTGGAGGTGGAGAAGGCAAAGACCATAACTCTTACTGGCCTGATCAAGGAAATACATGCTCATATCCCTCAGTCTCATCAGCTTCTTGCTGAAGGGCTTGAGCTCACAGTAGTTCACAAACAATGAAGTACATTTCAGAATATTGTTGTGTAGCAATAGCGCAGCACAGTAAACAGCAAGTTCCCACAAACTGCCTTCTCCTTTCCTTCTCTTTACGCATCCCAATCCCAACCACAACCCAATTGTAGGGAAGATCCTGGAACGCTTGATTTCTGAGAATGTTCCCCTCACTCTGCTGGAACTGGGGACTTACTGTGGTTACTCAGCTGTCCGCATGGCCAGGAATCTGTCCCTCAGTGCCAGGCTCTACACCGTGGAGATGGACAAGGGGAATGCAGCAGTGGCTGAGAAGATAATCCGTTTGGCAGGATTCGACGAGGATGCGGTGAGTATCGCTGCTGATTCATCACCAACTGTAAGGACAGCGAGAGAGAGAGAGAGAGAAACACAGGGAGAGAGAGAAACACAGGGAGAGAGAGACACGGAGAGGGAGAGAAACACAGAGACAAAGAAAGAAACAGAGAGAGAAACAGGGATTGAGAGAGAGAGAAAGCAAGAGAGACATTACTCAACCAGTCAAAACTCACATTTATTTCATTATTTTTGCTCACTACATTTTGTCATCTCTACTTCAGTTCACCAGTTCATAAAACTCATATCTGTGTGTTTGTTAATTAGATTAGATTACTTACAGTGTGGAAACAGGCCCTTCGGCCCAACAAGTCCACACCGCCCCGCCGAAGCGTAACCCACCCATACCCCTACATCTACCCCTAACCTAACACTACGGGCAATTTAGCATGGCCAATTCACCTGACCTGCACATCTTTGGACTGTGGGAGGAAACCGGAGCACCCGGAGGAAACCCACGCAGACACGGGGAGAACGTGCAAACTCCACACAGTCACCTGAGGTGGGAATTGAACCCGGGTCTCAGGTGCTGTGAGGCAGCAGTGCTAACCACTGTACCACCGTGCCGCCCGCAATGATGAGATTAATTCATGATTCCAACACAGGGGAGGTAGTGATAAAGTGCACATGTTTGATGGGGTCAATCTAGACAGAGCTTCACTCTGTATTTAATCCCATGCTGTTCTTGTATTGGGAGTATTTGATGGGGAACAGTATAGAGGATGCTTTACTCTCTAAATAACCCCAGACTATCTCTGTCCTGGGAGTGTTTGATGGGAGACAGTGTAGATGATGCTTTACTCTGTATCTAACTCCTTGCTCTCCCTATCCTGGGAGTGTTTGATGGGAGACAGTGTAGAGGAAGCTTTAGTCTTTATCTGACCGTGTGCTGTCCCAGTCCTGGGAGTGTTTAAGGAAGACATGTCGATGGAGTTCAGTCTAATTTTACAGCAGGTAGGACGCTGACACGATCACAAGTTGGACAATGTCCCATACTGAAGTCATTCACCTGATAAACACAAATTTCACCCTGAGCTGCAATAGGCTCAACTAAAGCTTTGGTGTGAAATAGTTCACAATGATTCTTTTTTCAATAGGTGGAACAGATTATTGGGCCAACTGATGAAGTAATCCCTCAGTTCAGAGAAAGGTTTGGAGTGGACAAGTTTGACTTTATTTTCATGAACCATTGGAAACGCTGCTATCTCCGAGACCTGCAATTACTGGAGGACTATGACCTGCTGCAGGAGGGAAGTATTGTCGTGGCAGACAATGTGATCTTCACCGGAGCTCCCCACTTCATGCAGTACGCCAAGAGCTGTGGCAAATACAGCTGGAAAATCCACCGAACGCACCTCGAATATTTCCGACACATCAGAGACGGAATGGCAGAGCTAACCTATATTGGGCTCAAGTGAAGGTCACAGCACAAAGTGCTTCAGGAATGGAAGGATGAGCTCCTGTGCAGGAAACACAGAGTGTCTGAGATTGAGAAAGTGTTCTTAGATTCAATCCTAACCTCCAACCATCTCCCTTCAAATCTCCTTTCTCCCCAAGTCAGAGTCAAAGTCCCTCACTTGACACCCTCTCCCCCTGTATCACTCAATTTCCACCCTCTCCCCGTCTTCCTGAATCCTCACCCTCTCCCCATATCCCTTGAATCTCACCCCCTCTCTCCACGTCCCTCATCCTCACCTCCTTTCCCTATGTCTGTCAATCCCCACTGCCTTTGCTATGTCCCTCAATTCCCACCCTCTCCCCATTCACTCAAACCCCACCCTCCCACCATGTCCCTCAATCCCCACACTCCCTACATGTCCCTCAATCCCCATATCCCTCAATCCCACCCTCTGCTTGTATCCCTTAATCCCACCCTCTCCCTGTGTCCCTCAATCCCATCCTCTCCCTGTATCTCTCAATCCCACCCTCTCCCAGTGTCCCTCAATCCCACCCTCTCCCTGTGTCCCTCAATCCCACCCTCTCCTTGTATCCTTCAATACTACCCTCTCCTCTCCCTGCATCCCTCAATCCTACTCTTTTCTCTGTATCCCTCAATCCCACCCTCTCCCAGTATGCCTCAATCCCACTGTCTCCCAGTGTCCCTCAATCCCACCCTCTCCTTGTGTCCTTCAATACCACCCTCTCCTCTCCTTGCATCCCTCAATCCTACCCTTTTCTCTGTATCTCTCAATCCCACCCTCTCCCAGTATCCCTCAATCCTACCCTTTTCTCTGTATCCCTCAATCCCACCCTCTCCCAGTATCCCTCAATCCTACCCTTTTCTCTGCATCCCTCAATCCCACCCTCTGCTTGTATCCCTTAATCCCACCCTCTCCCTGTGTCCCTCAACCCCACCCTCTCCCAGTATCCTTCAATCCCACTGTCTCCCAGTGTCCCTCAATCCCACCCTCTCCTTGTGTCCTTCAATACCACCCTCTCCTCTCCTTGCATCCCTCAATCCTACCCTTTTCTCTGTATCTCTCAATCCCACCCTCTCCCAGTATCCCTCAATCCTACCCTTTTCTCTGTATCCCTCAATCCCACCCTCTCCCAGTGTCCCTCAATCCCACCCTGTCCCAGTATCCCTCAATCCCACCCTCTCCCAGTGTCCCTCAATCCCACCCTCTCCCAGTATCCCTCAATCCTACCCTTTTCTCTGTATCCCTCAATCCCACCCTCTCCCAGTGTCCCTCAATCCCACCCTCTCCCAGTGTCCCTCAATCCCACCCTCTCCTTGTGTCCTTCAATACCACCCTCTCCTCTCCTTGCATCCCTCAATCCTACCCTTTTCTCTGTATCTCTCAATCCCACCCTCTCCCAGTATCCCTCAATCCTACCCTTTTCTCTGTATCCCTCAATCCCACCCTCTCCCAGTATCCCTCAATCCTACCCTTTTCTCTGCATCCCTCAATCCCACCCTCTGCTTGTATCCCTTAATCCCACCCTCTCCCTGTGTCCCTCAACCCCACCCTCTCCCAGTATCCTTCAATCCCACTGTCTCCCAGTGTCCCTCAATCCCACCCTCTCCTTGTGTCCTTCAATACCACCCTCTCCTCTCCTTGCATCCCTCAATCCTACCCTTTTCTCTGTATCTCTCAATCCCACCCTCTCCCAGTATCCCTCAATCCTACCCTTTTCTCTGTATCCCTCAATCCCACCCTCTCCCAGTATCCCTCAATCCCACCCTGTCCCAGTATCCCTCAATCCCACCCTCTCCCAGTGTCCCTCAATCCCACCCTCTCCCAGTATCCCTCAATCCTACCCTTTTCTCTGTATCCCTCAATCCCACCCTCTCCCAGTGTCCCTCAATCCCACCCTCTCCCAGTGTCCCTCAATCCCACCCTCTCCCAATGTCCCTCAATCCCACCCTCTCCCAGTGTCCCTCAATTGCCCTCATGAGGCAATCCAGTCCCACTGCACACTGTTGATTCTGAAGTGGATGAAGAAGCCACTCACTGATTAAAAACCTCAGCTCGTGGTTTATGCCCCAACCCATCAAACCCTCCTCAGGAGAGTGAATGATGGGCAATGATGTCACGGTATTACTGTTGGGTTTCTAATCCAAGGAAGGTTCTGGGGACCTGAGCTCAATTCCCACTGCTGCAGATGGTAGAATTAGAATTTTTTAAAAATCTGGATTCAAAAGGCGTAAGTTGTTATAAAAATTCATTCCAAAGGAAAATGTTCTTTAGGGAAGGAAATCTGCCGTCTTTATCTGGGTTGGTCAACACATGACTCCAGATCCATTGTGATGTGAGTGGCTCTTCACTGTCCCCTGAAATGGCCCAGTATCCCTTGGTTACATTAACTGCTAAAATGTCTCAAGAAAGGACTGAAACTGGACAGACCACGTGGCATTGGCCTGGACACCAGAAATTCAGCTGTGTCGACCCTGCAGAGGTTCCCTCGCCAACAACTAGGGACTAGTGATTAAGTTGTGAGACCTGTCTCATAGATGAGTCAAGCACAGGCTACACAGTTAGATTCATGGAATCATACCCTACACACCATATCCCAACAGCACCACCAGCATCTTGTCCCAATGGCAGAACAGGCCTGGTAGGGTGCCATACTGAACCAAGCTCAGTGGCAGTGTGGGATCCCAAACTGAGTGTGAGTGAATTGGTTCCCCTGAAAGCCACTCATCTTCCTGACTTGCCATTCCTCCAGTGACACTGGGTCAAACTCCTGACAATACAGCTCTCCCTCAGTACTGACTGTCCAATAGTGTAGCACTCACTCAGCACTGACATTCTGACAGTGTGGCACTCTCTTAATATTGACTCTCAACCCTCTGACAGTGCGGCACTCCATCAGTACTGACCCTTCGACAGTGTTGCACTCCCTCAGCACTGACCCTTCGACAATGCAGCCCTCCCTCACTACTGACCCTCCTACAGTACAGCACTCCCTCAGTATTACTTTGGGATTGTCAGCCTGGATGGAGAGTGGACAGGATTTGAGGGACCAGCTGCTGATTTCTGCTTTATCAAGAAGCATTCATGGTCCAGACAGTCCCTGTGAGGCACCTGGAATAAAAAAAATCAAAAGGTTAACAGAACTTTACAAAATTAAAGATAATGTATCCCAACCCCTGCAGTACCCAGGAGTCTGTAAAGACCTTTATTGTGTCAATGGACTCCGTACATTCTCCATTGCTTGGGACACTGCAATGTGATTAGATTAGATTAGGTTACTTAGTGTGGAAATAGGCCCTTCGGCCCAACAAGTCAACACCGGCCCTCCGAAGCGCACCCACCCAGACCCATTCCCCTACATTTACCCCTTCACCTAACACTACGGGCAATTTAGCACGGCCAATTCACCTAACCTGCACATTTTTGGACTGTGGGAGGAAACCGGAGCAAATGTGGATATAACTACAGGAAGGGGGGGGGGGGGGCAGACAGTCAAGTGCTTACTGCCTGGTCTTGCCCATTTTCTTTTTTGGCTGGGCCCATGAGGAGGTCGTCCAATCTACACCCTCCAACCCACTCGCGGCATGGTGTGCCTGTACATCAGGAGTGTGAGCCTGAGTGCAAACAAAAAATTAATTCAGCTCCTTTACAAAACTAAACAGGCATTGGAAATGAAAATATTCAAAGTAAACATGAGAAATTGTTTCCTTAAGGCCATGAACATTTCTGGCCGGCTGGTGGCTTCTGAGTTACTTGTAACACGGTTGTTTGTTTGTCTTGGCTTTATTTGTTTCCAATGTAAGTTTTGAAACACGCTGGTGACTAAAAGAAGTGGCCAAAGGCCATCATAAAATAAAATGAGGTGTTGTGGTTTTAAATTCCATGAGTAAGCAGCTTATTGGTTAATGAACTTGTTTTTTCTTGGTGAGAGCAGGTCATGGGGAGTCGGCAAGAAGAGGAAGGGTTAGGGATGAGGGGTGATTGAAGAGTGGGTTGAGATGGGGAGTGGTTGGGGGTGAGGAATAGCCGGAGGGAGTGATGGAGGAGAAGTGGAGGGAGTGAGAAGTGGAGGGAATGAGGGAGGGAGTGAGAGAGGGAGGGAGTGAAGGAAGGAGTGAGGGAGTGAGGGAGGGGGGTGAAGTCGAAGGAGGGAGGGAGGGGGAGAAGTGGAGGGAGGGGGGAGAAGTGAAGGGAGGGAGGGAGGGAGGGGGAGAAGTGAAGGGAGGGAGGGAGGGGGAGAAGTGGAGGGAGGAGGGAGGGGGAGAAGTGGAGGGAGGGAGGGAGGGCAGGAGAAGTGGAGGGTGGGAGAAGTGGAGGGCAGGAGGGAGGGAGAGAGGGGGGAGAAGTGGAGGGAGGGAGGGAGGGGGAGAAGAAGTGGAGGGCGGGAGGGAGGGTGGGAGAAGTGGAGGGAAGGGGGGATGGAGAAGTGGAGGGCGGGAGAAGTGGAGGGCGGGAGAAGTGGAGAGAGGGAGGGAGAAGTGGAGTGGAGGGAGAAATGGAGGGAGGGTGGGAGGGAGAAATGGAGGGAGGGTGGGAGGGAGAAGTGGAGGGTGGGAGGGAGAAGTTGGGGGGAGAAGTGGAGGGAATGGAGGGAGGGAGGGAAGGAGGAGTGGAGGGAGAGAGGGAAGGAGAAGTGGAGGGAGGGCGGGAGGGAGAGGTGGAGGGAGGGATGAGGGAGAAGTGGAGGAAAGGAGGGAGTGAGGGAGGGAGAAGTGGAGGGAGTGTAGGAAGGGCGGGATGGAGAAGTGGAGGGAGGACAGGAGGGAGAGGTGGAGGGAAGGATGAGGGAGGGAGAAGTGGAGGGAGGGATGAGGGAGGGAGAAGTGGAGGGAGAAGTGGAGGGAAGGTGGGAGGGAGAAGTGGACGGAGGGAGAGAGAAGTGGAGGGAGGGAGGGAGAAGTGGAGGGAGGGCAGGAGAGAGAAGTGGAGGGAGGGCGAGCGGGAGAGAGAAGTGGAGGGAGTGGAGGGAGGGAGGAAAGGCAGGAGGGAGAGGTGGATGGAGGGCAGGAGGGAGAGGTGGAGGGATGGCGGGAGGGAGAAGTGGAGCGAGGGATGAGGGAGGGAGAGGTGGAGGGAGGGAGGGAGAAATGGAGGGAGAGAGGTAGAGAGGGAGAAGTGGAGGGAGGGCGGGAGGGAGAAGTGGGGGGAAGATGAGGGAGGGAGAAGTAGAGGGAGGAAGGGAGTGAGGGAGGGAGAAGTGGAGGGGTGGAGGGAAGGAGAAGTGAAGGGAGGGCGGGAGGGAGGGGGAGAAGTGGAAGGGGGAGAAGTGGAAGGGGGAGAAGTGGAGGGAGGGTGGGTGGAAGGGGGAGAAGTGGAGGGAGGGTGGGTGGGAGGGGGAGAAGTGGAGGGAGGGTGGGTGGGAGGGGGAGAAGTGGAGGGAGGGTGGGTGGGAGGGGGAGAAGTGGAGGGGGGAGAAGTGGAGGGAGGGCAGGAGGGAAGGAGGGAGGGAGAAGTGGAGGGAGGGTGGGAGGGAGAGAGAAGTGGAAGGAGGGAGGGAGAAGTGGAGGGAGGGATGAGGGAGAGAGGGATTGGTGGAGGGAAGGTGGGAGGGAGAAGTGGAGGGAGGGCGGGAGGGAAAGTTGGAGGGAGGAAGTGGAGGGAGAAGTGAAGGAGGGAGAAGTGGAGGGAGGGATGAGGGAGAGAGGGAGAAGTGGAGGGAGGGAGGAGTGAGGGAGGGAGAAGTGGAAGGAGGGAGGGCAGGAAGGAGAATTGGATGGAAGGCGGGAAGGAGAAGTGGAGGGAGGGCGGGACGGAGAGGTGGAGGGAGGGATGAAGGAGGGAGAAGTGGAGGGAGGGAGAAGTGAAGGGAGGGAGGGAGAAGTGGAGGAAGGGATGAGTGAGGGAGGGCAGGAAGGAGAAGTGGAGGGAAGGCGGGAAGGAGAAGTGGAGGGAGGACGGGACGGAGACGTGGAGGGAGGGATGAGGGAGGGAGAAGTGGAGGGGGGGAGAAGTGAAGGGAGGAAGGGAGGGAGGGAGGAGAAGTGGAGGGAGGGATGAAGGAGAGAGGGAGAAGTGGAGGGAGGGACGAGTGAGGGCAGAAAGGAGAAGGGGAGGGAGGGCGGGACGGAGAGGTGGAGGGAGGGATGAGGGAGGGAGAAGTGAAGGGAGGAAGGGAGGGAGGGAGGGGGAAGTGGGGGGGAGGGAGGAAGGGAGGGAGGAAGGGAGGGAGGGGTAAGTGGGGGGGGAGGGAGGGATGGGAAGAGTAAGGAGGGGGGAGGGTGAAGTGGGGGGAGGAAGGGGAAGGGGAGGGGAGAGGGAGGGAGGGGAAGTGGGTGGAGGGGAAGTGGGGGAGGGGAAGTGGGGGAGGGAAAGTGGGGAGAGGGAGGAAGGGAGGGAGGGGGAAGTGGGGGGGAGGAAGGGAGGGAGGGGGGAAGTGGGGGGGAGGAAGGGAGGGAGGGGGAAGTGGGGGGGAGGGAGGGAGGGAGAGGGAAGTGGGGGGGAGGGAGGGAAGGGGAAGTGGGGCGGAGGGAGGGAGGGAAGGGGAAGTGGGGGGGAGGGAGGGAGGGAGGGAGGGGGAAGTGGGGGGGAGGGAGGGAGGGAGGGAGGGGGAAGTGGGGGGGAGGGAGGGGAAGTGGGGGGGAGGAAGGGAGGGAGGGAGGGAGGGGGAAGTGGGGGGGAGGGAGGGAGGGAGGGGGAAGTGGGGGGGAGGGAGGGAGGGAGGGGGAAGTGGGGGGGAGGGAGGGAGGGAGTGGGAAGTGGGGGGGAGGAAGGGAGGGAGGGAGGGGGAAGTGGGGGGGAGGGAGGGAGGGAGGGGGAAGTGGGGGGGAGGGAGGGAGGAGGGGAAGTGGGGGGGAGGGAGGGAGGGAGGGGGAAGTGGGGGGGGAGGGAGGGAGGGAGGGGGAAGTGGGGGGGAGGGAGGGAGGGAGGGGGAAGTGGGGGGGGGGAGGGAGGGAGGGGGGAAGTGGGTGGGAGGGAGGGAGGGGGAAGTGGGGGGGAGGGAGGGAGGGAGGGGGAAGTGGGGGGGTGGGAGGGAGGGGGGAAGTGGGTGGGGGGGGTGGGAGGGGGAAGTGGGGGGGAGGGAGGGAGGGTGGGGGAAGTGGGGGGGAGGGAGGGGGAGTGGGGGGGAGGGTGGGAGGGGGGGAAGTGGGGGGGAGGGAGGGAGGGAGGGGAAGTGGGGGGGGGGAGGGGGAGGGAGGGAGGGGAAGTGGGGGGGGGAGGGAGGGAGGGGGAGTGGGGGGGAGGGAGGGGGAAGTGGGGGGGAGGGAGGGAGGGAGGGGAAGTGGGGGGGAGGGAGGGAGGAGGGGGAAGTGGGGGGAGGGAGGGAGGGAGGGGGAAGTGGGGGGGAGGGGAGGGAGGGAGGGGAAGTGGGGGGAGGGAGGGAGGGAGGGGGAAGTGGGGGGAGGGAGGGAGGGATAGGGAAGTGGGGGG